>NC_049133.1:120000-137500 GCF_029017545.1 Prosopis cineraria | reverse complement strand
CTAAGGATTATTTTCGATTATAAACGATTCCATCGTCCTTTGCGATATATCAAAAATGATCAATTTGAAAATGCTGTAAGAAATGAGATGTCACAATTCTTTTTTCATACATGTCAAAGTGATGCAAAAGAAAAAATATCTTTTACGTATCCATCTAGTTTATCAACTTTTCTTGAAATGATGCAAAGAAAGACGTCTCTCTTCACAACAGAAAAACTCTCCTATGATGAATTGGATAATCGTTGGAGTTCTATTAATGAACAAAAAAGAAACAACCTAAGGAATCAATTTCTAAATAGGGCCGAAGCTCTAGATAAGGAATTTTTTGCTTTGGATGTACTCGAAAAAAAGAGTAGATTATGTAATGATGAGACTAAAAAAAAATACTTACCTAAAATATATGATCCTTTCTTGAACGGACCCTATCGCGGACGAATCAAAAAAAGTTTTTTATTCTCAATCAAGAATAAAACTTACCCAAAAAACTACATTTGGATAAATAAGATTCACGCCATCCTTCTTAATATTAATACTGATTATCCAGGCTTTGAACAGAAAATAGATAGATTTGATAAAAAATCATTATCAAATGAAATTCGTTTTTTTTTTAACTTGATCAGTCAATTTTCTGGAAAATCAGTATCCAATTTCAATTTTAAAGGACTTTGTTTATTTCGAGAACATGAAAAGATGGATTCCGAAGCTAAAAAAAAAAAAATGAAGTTTTTATTCGACGCAATTCTAACTGATGCGAACGATAAAACAATTATAAATAGAAAAAAATGTATTGGAATAAAAGAAAGCAGTAAAAAAGTTCCTCGATGGTCATACAAATTAATTGACGAGGTAGAACACCTGGAAACATCCGGTGAAACAGCGGATTATGAGATTCGTTCAAGAAAAGCCAAACGTGTCGTAATTTTTACTGATGACTCAGAGAATGCCAATGCTTATACGGATACCAAGGATACTGATAATTCTGATGAAAAAGATGAATTAGCTTTAATACGTTATTCACAACAACCGGATTTTCGGCGAGACATAATCAAAGGATCTAGACGCGCTCAAAGACGTAAAACTGTTAATTGGAAAATCTTTCAAGCAAGCGCACATTCTCCTCTTTTTTTGGACAAAATTGACAAACCCTCTTTCTTTTCTTTTGATATTTTCGAGCCAATGAAAATCCTTTTTCTAAATTGGATGTGGAAAAATAAAAATACAGAATTGAAAATTTCGGATTCTACAGAGGAAAAGACAAAAGAGATTAAGAAAAAAGAGGAAGAAAGGCGTATAGAAATAGCCGAAGCCTGGGATAGCATTATATATGCTCAAGTAATAAGAGGTTTTTTATTAGTAACCCAATCGATTATTAGAAAATATATTCTATTACCCTCATTGATAATAACTAAAAATATCGTTCGTATACTATTATTTCAATCTCCCGAATGGTCAGAGGATTTAAAGGATTGGAATAGAGAAATGTATATTAAATGCACCTATAATGGCGTTCAATTATCCGAAACAGAATTTCCGAAAAACTGGCTAACTGAGGGTATTCAAATAAAGGTCCTTTTTCCTTTTCGTCTGAAACCTTGGCACAGATACAGATCTAAGCTACGATCCCCTCAAAAGGAAAAGGATCCAATGAAAAAAAAAGTGAAAAAAATGGATTTCTTCTTTTTAACAGTTTTCGGAATGGAAGTAGAATTGCCCTTTTCTTCTTCTCCCCGAAACCGACGTTCGTTTTTTGATCCCATTTTTAAAGAACTTAAAAAAAAAATAAAAATTTGGAAAAAGAATTTTTTTCTAGTTCTAAAAGTCTTAAACGAAAGAACAAAATTTTTTCTAAATATAGCAAAAGAAACAGCACAACGGATCATCCAAAGTATTCGCAAAAGGATTCTATTTCTAAAAGAAAAAATAAAAAAACTATCATTATCAAATCTTTTATTTATATTTGGATTGAGAAAAATATATGAATTGAATGAAATTCAAAAAGATTCAACAAAAAGTAAAAGTAAGAGGAATCAAATTATTTACGAATCCACCATTCCAATTCAATCTATTAATTGGACAGATTGTTCATTGACAGAAAAAAAAATAAAAGATCTGAATGATAGAACAAAGAAAATCATAAAACAAATAGAAAAATTTAAAAAAGACAAGAAAAAAGGTTCAGAGAGAAATATTTGTTCTAAGAAAACAACTTATGATGATAAAAGATTAGAATTACAAAAAAATATTTGGCAGATATTACAAAAAAGAAATGTTCGATTATCCCGCAAATCACATTATTTTTTTAAATTTTTCATAGAAAGGGTATATATAGATATCTTTGTATGTATCATTAATATTCCTAGAATCAATGTACAACTTTTTCTTGAATCAACAAAAAAAAATTCTTACAAAATACATTTACAAAAAAGAAGCAAAGGAAGAAAGAAAAAGAAGGGAGAAAAAAAATCAAAGTCTAATTCACTTTATTTCTACTATAAAAAAATCAATTTGAAATATGAGGAATACGAATTCACAGAATTTTTGCGACGTATCCTCTTTGTCACAAGCATATGTATTTTACAAATTATCACAAACCCAAGTTATAAACTTATATATGTAAAAATTAAGATCCGTTTTGGAATATCATGGAACACCTCTTTTTCTGAAGAAGGAACTAAAGGATTATCTTTTTGGAGTACAAGGAATATCTCATTCCAAATTAAAACAAAAGAGCGCTCCCAATTCTGTAATGAATCAATGGACAAATTGGTTAAAAGGTCATTATCAATACGATTTATCTCAGAATGGATGGTCAAGATTAGTATCCCACAAATGGCGAAAAAAAATGAAGGAACGCCATGTGGCTCAAAAGAAAGATTTAACCAAATATCATTCATAGGAACAAAACGGATTAATTCTTTACAAAAAACACGAAATAGATTCATTAACAAATCAAAAAAAAAAAATGAAAAAACAATATGGGTAAGATCTTTTATCATAAAAATCCCTAAATTATGCAGAAAAGAAGGACTCATATATTTATGGATAAAGATCGTCATTCCAAGCAAAAAAAAACCAAGCGATTTCTTAAAATTCCAACACGCGAAAAAAAAAAAAATTGGATATGACGGAAGATATTCCTCTCAAGAATTATATAGTAGAAGATTCTATTCTAGATATGGAAAAAAATTTGGAAAGAAAGTGTTTGGATTGGAGAATTCTGAATTTTTGTCTTACAAAGAAAGTGCATTTTTGGGGTTCGATCGATACCGATTATTATTTTACGCTTCAGGAAGAAATCAACCCATCCAAGAAAAAAAAAAACCTTTTGGATTGGATGGGAATGAATGTAGAAATACTAAATCGTTGCATAGCGAATCGGGAATTTTTTTTCTTCTCGAAAATTTTTATATTTTAGAATGCATATACGAGAAACCCATGGATCATACCAATCAAATTCCTTTTTTTCAATTTAAATGTAAAAAAAAAGGAGAAAAACATCACGGAAAAGAAAAAAATAGATATTTTGAGACGATGGAAAAAAAAAAAATATCTGGAATTAGAGTTAGAGACTCGAAAGAAAGGAAAAACAGAATATGCAGGTCGACTAAATCTAGAAGCATCCCCTTCAAAGAAAGAAAAAGATGTAAAAGAAGATTATGCCAGATCCGACATAAAAAAGGGTGTAAAAAAAAAAAAATACACGAACAACATCGAAGCAGAACTAAATTGCTTCCTAAGAAGGTATTTGCTTTTTCAATTGAACTGGCGGGATTGCTTAAAGGAAAGAATAATGAAGAATATCCAAGTATATTGTCTCCTGCTGAGACTGAAAAATATAAAAGAAATTGCTATAGCCTCTATTCAAAGAGGAGAACTAAGTCTAGATATTATGAAAATGAAGAATCAGAAGGATTTCACTCTTACAGAATTGAAAAAAAATACGGAATTGATGAAAAAAGGAATATTGAGTATCGAACCGATTCGTCTGTCTATAAAAAACCACGAACAATTCAATATGTATCAAACCATAGGCCTTTCGTTGATTCACAAGAGAAAGCACCAAATCAATCAAAGATACCGAGAAAAAAGCTACGTCGACAAGAAAAATTTGGAAAAATCCATAAAGAAATCCATTACAAGAACAAGAGATCAAAAGCTGACGGAAAAGAAAGAAAAAAAGAATTAGGATTTGCTTGTTCCGGAAAATCTTTTATCCGCGAGACGTCGGAGAGAATTGAGAATTCTAATTTGTTTCAATCCGAGGAAGAGAAAGAGTGTGCAGAGAAATACGGCATTTTACAAGGAGAAAAAAGTGAAAAATTGCTGTCAAGTTTTGGCTACAAGAAAAAATATAGAAAGAGAAAAACAAAAACTAATAAATTTAAAGTTATTTCTTTGGCCAAATTATCGATTAGAAGATTTAGCTTGTATGAATCGCTATTGGTTAGATACCAAAAATGGCAGCCGTTTCAGTATGGTAAGGATACATATGTATCCACGATTGAAAATTCGTTAATCTACATTTTTTGTTTTTTCTATTTCTCGTAACATATCTGGTATGCGAAAACAAATAGATGCACATACGCATTGCATTGTCTTACCCTCTATTCTCACTGAGGTACGATACTAATTCAATGATATATCCTATCCATTAGATCTATAAATGAATCACCAAAATCTTCTTATTTGAAGTCGACAATTTTGCTTTTGTGAATGCATAAATATAGTATTTTTTGTATACCTATTTGAATTGGGTTGATTAATCAAAATTGATTTGAAAAAGAAAATCAGGAATTCTAGATTATTGTATATTAAGATTATTGTATATACAAAATTGAAAATGAGTGTCATTTCATTATTATTACTGATCAATAAAAATATCTAGACTCTATAAAAAGGGGGGAAAGACAAGCTTTCATTTTTTTATGGTAAAAAAATCATTTATACCCGTTATTTCACAAGAAAAAAAAGAAGAAAACCCGGGATCGATTGAATTTCAAGTATTGAATTTCACCAATAAGATACGAAGACTTACTTCACATTTGAAATTGCACAGAAAAGACTATTTATCTCAAAGGGGTTTACGTAAAATTCTGGGAAAACGGAAACGACTCTTGTCTTATTTGTCAAAGAAAAATGGAATACGTTATAAAAAATTAATTAATCAGTTGGATATTCGGGAGCCACAAACTAATTAATTTGAAGAGTCGTTTTGAATTATTCGATTTATTAGATCTTGAATTTTGATGAACTAAGTTTTGTTTTAAGCAATTCATGGAAGAATGAATCGAGGAAAAACCTATGAATGCCCCAACTACAAGAAAAGACCTCATGATAGTCAATATGGGTCCTCACCATCCATCAATGCATGGTGTTCTTCGACTTATTGTTACTCTAGATGGTGAGGATGTTATTGATTGTGAACCAATATTGGGTTATTTACATAGAGGGATGGAAAAAATTGCAGAAAACCGAACAATTGTACAATATCTGCCTTATGTAACACGTTGGGATTATTTAGCTACTATGTTCACAGAAGCAATAACTGTAAATGGACCGGAACAGTTAGGAAATATTCAAGTACCTAAAAGAGCTAGCTATATTCGAGTAATTATGTTGGAGTTGAGTCGTATAGCTTCTCACCTACTATGGCTGGGACCTTTTATGGCAGATATTGGTGCACAAACCCCTTTCTTCTATATTTTCAGAGAAAGAGAATTAATATATGATCTATTCGAAGCTGCCACAGGTATGAGAATGATGCATAATTTTTTTCGTATCGGAGGGGTAGCGGCTGATCTACCTCATGGCTGGATAGATAAATGTTTGGATTTCTGCGATTATTTTTTAACAAGGGTTGTTGAATATCAAAAACTTATTACGCGAAATCCTATTTTTTTAGAACGGGTTGAGGGGGTAGGCATTGTTGGTGGAGAGGAAGTAATAAATTGGGGTTTATCAGGACCAATGCTTCGGGCTTCCGGAATCCAATGGGATCTACGTAAAGTTGATCATTATGAATGTTACGAGGAATTTGATTGGGAAGTTCAATGGCAAAAAGAAGGAGATTCATTAGCTCGTTATTTAGTACGAATTGGTGAAATGGTAGAATCCATAAAAATTATTCAACAGGCTCTGGAAGGAATTCCGGGGGGGCCATATGAGAATTTAGAAATCCGCTGCTTTGATAGAGAAAAGGATCCAGAATGGAATGATTTTGAATATCGATTCATTAGTAAAAAGCCGTCTCCGACTTTTGAATTACCGAAACAAGAACTTTATGTGAGAGTTGAAGCCCCAAAGGGAGAATTAGGAATTTTTCTAATAGGGGATCAGAATGGTTTTCCTTGGAGATGGAAAATTCGTCCCCCGGGTTTTATCAATTTGCAAATTCTTCCTCAGTTAGTTAAAAGAATGAAATTGGCTGATATTATGACAATACTAGGTAGCATAGATATCATTATGGGAGAAGTTGATCGTTGAAATGATAATTGATACAACAGAAATACAAGATATCAATTCTTTTTCCAGATTGGAATCTTTAAAAGAGGTCTATGGAATTATATGGATACTTGTCCCTATTTTGACTCTTGTATTGGGAATCACAATAGGTGTGCTAGTGATTGTATGGTTAGAAAGAGAGATATCCGCAGCGATACAACAGCGTATTGGACCTGAATACGCCGGTCCTTTGGGAGTTCTTCAAGCTCTAGCAGATGGAACAAAACTACTTTTCAAAGAGAATCTTATTCCATCTAGGGGAGATATTCGTTTATTCAGTATTGGACCATCTATATCAGTCATATCAATTCTAGTAAGCTATTCAGTAATTCCTTTTGGCTATAACTTTGTTTTAGCTGATCTCAATATCGGTGTTTTTTTATGGATTGCTATTTCGAGTATTGCTCCCATTGGACTTCTTATGTCAGGATATGGGTCAAATAATAAATATTCCTTTTTGGGTGGTCTACGGGCTGCTGCTCAATCGATTAGTTATGAAATACCATTAACTCTATGTGTGTTATCAATATCTCTACGTGTGATTCGTTGAGACAGAAACTTTTCCATGCTCCTTTCTTTTCGTCTTTATTTCTTTTCTTCTTTATAGCAAAGGGGTAGAAAAAATGGAATAGATATCCTGATTTTTGATTTTCATTATTTTTATTCAAAATTCGGATTGATGAACTAAATCAGATAGTTATATGAGTGAAATAAAACAGCTTCTATTTATTCATTATTCATTGATTTAATATTCTAAGATTTAATATTCTAATATTTTAGAATATTCTAATTTTCATTATTAATTTAATGAAATTGAAATTCAATATTAAATCTTAGAATATAAAATTAAAAAAAAAATCGATATATATCTTATTTTGAATATATAATTTTATTTTGAATATAAAATATTAATTTAATTATTATATATATTTATATTTAATATATTATTAATATATTAATATATTATTAATATATTAATATATATATAGTAATATATATAGATATAGGATATAGAATTAATATACTATGATTTGAATTTCATTTGAATCTGCAGTAAAAATATTGAGTCTCATTTTCTATGTATAAGAATTAAGTGGAAAAAAATTATAAGCGGAAGAAAGCGTTTACCCCAAAATTGGTTGATTAGTCATCCTGTTTTGAAGCGGGCTCAAAAGACCAACCTTATTGAGTTTTCACTATCGACTATCGTTTGTATGAATTACCATACATGTATTACCATAAGGGGAGATTGATAAAAAATGCGTGGATGGTTAGAAACACCAAGATACACAAAGGATTAGTAATGGAGATTATGTAAATTCTCCAAAAGAGCATTTCTGCATAATATAAAAAGAATACAAATTGGGGCTTTAAGTTCGTAGAAAAAATAAGGCAGTACTCCCCACAATTCCGATCCAGAGTATGCTCCTATCCACTGATTAAATAAATAACTATCAGAAACGAAATAATCCTTTAATTTTTTTTTAAGTCCCTTTTTGTTTTGCACATAAAAAAAAAGAAGAATAGGAACGAAAAAAAACAAAAGAATAGAATACAATTAAAAAGAGGGATCCCTTTTGATTCTTTCTTATATCCATATTCATGGAAATACAATTTATGTCATAATTCATAAACTAGTGTCTAATTTTTTTACGTAATCGAAAACGACGGGTTATTGAGAATTCTAAAGGAGTATTTTATTGAATTGAAGAATTCAATTATTACTCAACAAATTCAAATTCTTAAGGGATGAGATCAATTCAGAAGTACCTTTTTGTATTTATTATTATAACAGACAGAATTCAATTGGTCTAATTCAGGACCGTCCAATGGATTTGAATCCTATCTATCCGAGGGATATATCAAGATAAATAACCGGCCCGGTCCCTTAGATTTATTTATGGCCTTCGAGGAGCCGTATGAGGTGAAAATCTCATGTACGGTTCTGTAATAGCGATGGGAACAGTAATGTTATCACCGACTAGGATTATCTAACAGTTTAAGTACAGTTGATATAGTTGACGCACAATCAAAATATGGTTTTTTTGGATGGAATTTATGGCGTCAACCTATAGGTTTTATCATTTTTCTAATTTCTTCCCTAGCGGAATGTGAAAGATTACCTTTTGATTTACCAGAAGCTGAAGAAGAATTAGTAGCAGGTTATCAAACCGAATATTCGGGTATAAAATTTGGTTTATTTTACGTTGCTTCCTATTTAAACTTATTAGTTTCTTCATTATTTGTAACAGTTCTTTACTTGGGCGGTTGGAATATCTCTATTCCATACATATTTGTTTCTGAGCTTTTTGAAATAAATAAAACATGTGGAGTTTTTGGAACTACAATTGGTATCTTTATTACATTAGCTAAAACTTATTTGTTCTTGTTCCTTTCTATCACAACAAGATGGACTTTGCCTAGGTTAAGAATGGATCAATTATTAAATCTTGGATGGAAATTTCTTTTACCTATTTCTCTGGGTAATCTATTATTAACAACTTCGTTTCGACTGTTTTCACTGTAAAAGATTGATATTCTATATTCATAACTTGTCTCAAACAAGAGAAAGAAACAAAACAAAAATATTCATAGATATTCACGATATGTTCCTTATGGTAACTGGGTTCATGAATTATGGTCAACAAACAGTACGAGCTGCAAGGTACATTGGTCAAGGTTTCATGATTACCTTAGCCCACGCAAATCGTTTACCTGTAACTATTCAATATCCTTATGAAAAATTAATAACATCGGAACGTTTCCGCGGTCGAATCCATTTTGAATTTGATAAGTGCATTGCTTGTGAAGTATGTGTTCGTGTATGTCCTATAGATCTACCCGTTGTTGATTGGAAACTGGAAACTGATATTCGAAAGAAACGATTGCTTAATTACAGTATTGATTTCGGGATCTGTATATTTTGTGGTAACTGCGTTGAGTATTGTCCAACAAATTGTTTATCAATGACTGAAGAATATGAACTTTCGACTTATGATCGTCACGAATTGAATTATAATCAAATTGCTTTGGGCCGTTTACCAATGTCAGTAATTGACGATTATACAATTCGAACAATTCAATTCAAATAAAATTCTTTATTTATTTATTTCAATATTTAAATTATTTAAATATTGAAAAGATTTATATAATTTTATTAATATAGTTTATAGTTTCGAAATAGTTTCGAATACTCGTTCGTATAAAGAATTAGATTAGTCCTATAACTGTACCTAGAGAAATTCACACTCCTTAGGATTTAATTCAATTAGGAATTTAGTATATAAAATTTTTTCCTGGTCGTATCAATAAGGTCATGAAATTTCAATTTATTTATCTTTTATTTTACATCTAATGGATTTACCTGAACCGATACATGATTTTCTTTTAATCTTTCTGGGATCAGGTCTTGTATTAGGAAGTCTAGGAGTAGTATTATTTACCAACCCAATTTTTTCTGCCTTTTCGTTGGGACTGGCTCTTGTTTGTATATCTTTATTCTATATTTTATCAAACTCCCATTTTGTAGCTGCAGCACAGCTACTTATTTACGTAGGAGCTATAAACGTTTTAATCATATTTGCTGTGATGTTCATAAATGGTTCAGAATATTACCAAGATTTTAATCTTTGGACCGTTGGGGATGGAGTTACTTTGGTGGTTTGTACAAGTATTTTTGTTTCACTAATAACTACTATTCCAGATACATCATGGTACGGGATTATTTGGACTACAAGATCAAATCAGATTATAGAGCAAGATTTGATAAATAATAGTCAACAAATTGGAATTCATTTATCAACAGATTTTTTTCTTCCATTTGAACTCATTTCAATAATTCTTTTAGCTGCTTTGATCGGTGCAATTGTCGTGGCTCGCCAGTAAGAATAGAACTAATAATATCAATCTAAATTCCATTTTGTTCTATTTATTTTATCTCCATTTCCTTTGAATTTTACATGTGAATGGGGAAGTGAAAGAGTGTTTATGTTTAAAAGAATTTTCTTATTCGACTTATTACCAATATCTTCTTTTGGTCTGTACTTGTTATATTCTCTAGTCAATCGAATCTGTTGAAGTGTTGTTCATATTGAAATGAATCAAAATTGATAAGGAGTTGGTCAATGATGCTCGAACATGTACTTGTTTTGAGTGCCTATTTATTTTCTATCGGTATCTATGGATTGATCACAAGCCGAAATATGGTTAGAGCCCTTATGTGTCTTGAACTTATACTGAATGCGGTTAATATAAATTTCGTAGCTTTTTCTGATTTTTTTGATAGTCGCCAATTAAAAGGAAATATTTTTTCAATTTTTGTTATAGCTATCGCAGCCGCTGAAGCAGCTATTGGACCGGCTATTGTTTCGTCAATTTATCGTAACAGAAAATCAACTCGTATCAATCAATCGAATTTGTTGAATAAATAGTATTATCAGAAAAATTCGAATTTCGAATATTGAAATTCTAATATTTATCAATTCAAATTCCCATGTATAACGTATGATCATGTTTGCGAAAACGTAAGAAATCAAAGTATCTTGGCCCTCTCTTATGAATTGATCCAGAGGTAGATTGATTAGAAAAATTCTGGTAAATCATTGATTCATCTGGTGTCGAAATATATGATTCATTTACAAGTTTACTAGATCGAAAATTGCTGATGTTCAAAAATTAATAGAGCCAATGTCACATTCAGTAAAGATTTATGATACATGTATAGGATGTACTCAATGTGTCCGAGCCTGCCCCACAGATGTATTAGAAATGATACCTTGGGACGGATGTAAAGCTAAGCAAATAGCTTCTGCTCCAAGAACAGAGGACTGTGTTGGTTGTAAGAGGTGTGAATCCGCCTGTCCGACAGATTTCTTGAGTGTTCGGGTTTATTTATGGCATGAAACAACTCGAAGCATGGGTCTAGCTTATTGATACGTTTCAAAAAACCACATACGAATACCTTTTTTTTACTGACAAAAACCCGTGCTCAAAATGGAAAATCTTTTCCATTTTGAGCACGGGTTTTTCTGGCCCAAGTGTATCTTATTTTTACCATGAATTTTTTTCCTTGGTTAACAATAGTTGTAGTTTTCCCAATATCCGCGGGTTCCTTAATCTTCTTATTTCCCCATAGAGGAAATAAGGTAATTAGATGGTATACTATTTTTATATGCTTAATGAATCTCCTTATAACAACCTATGCTTTCTGTTATCATTTCCAATTGGACGATCCATTAATCCAATTGACGGAGAATTATAAATGGATCCAATTTTTTGATTTTTACTGGAGATTCGGAATAGATGGACTCTCTATAGGCCCTATTTTACTGACGGGATTCATCACCACTTTAGCTACTTTAGCGGCTCAACCGGTTACTCGGGAATCCCGATTATTCCATTTCCTGATGTTAGCAATGTATAGCGGTCAAATAGGATCATTTTCTTCTCAAGACATTTTACTTTTTTTCATCATGTGGGAATTAGAATTAATTCCTGTTTATCTACTTTTATCCATGTGGGGTGGAAAGAAACGTTTGTATTCAGCTACAAAGTTTATTTTGTATACTGCAGGAAGTTCCATTTTTTTATTAATGGGAGTTCTCGGTATCGGTTTATATGGTTCGAATGAACCAACATTAAATTTTGAAACATCAGCTAATCAGTCATATCCTGTGGCACTGGAAATAATATTCTATATTGGATTTCTTATTGCTTTTGCTGTCAAATTGCCGATTATACCCTTACATACATGGTTACCAGACACCCACGGAGAGGCACATTACAGTACTTGTATGCTTTTAGCTGGAATCTTATTAAAAATGGGAGCGTATGGATTGGTTCGAATTAATATGGAATTATTACCCCACGCTCATTCTCTATTTTCCCCCTGGTTAATTCTATTAGGCGCAATTCAAATAATCTATGCAGCTTCAACATCTCTTGGTCAACGTAATTTAAAAAAAAGAATAGCTTATTCCTCTGTATCTCATATGGGTTTCATAATTATAGGAATTTGTTCTATAAGCGATACGGGACTCAATGGAGCCATTTTACAAATAATTTCTCATGGATTGATTGGTGCTGCGCTTTTTTTCTTGGCAGGAACGAGTTATGATAGAATACGTCTTTATTATCTCGACGAAATGGGCGGAATGGCTATTCCAATGCCAAAAATATTCACGGTTTTCAGTATCTTATCGATGGCTTCTCTTGCATTGCCGGGCATGAGCGGTTTTGTTGCAGAATTGATAGTTTTTTTTGGAATAATTACCAGTCAAAAATATCTTTTAATGACAAAAATACTAATCACTTTTGTAATGGCAATTGGAATGATATTAACTCCTATTTATTCATTATCTATGTTACGCCAGATGTTCTATGGATACAAGTTTTTTAATAAACCAAACTCTTTCTTTTTTGATTCTGGGCCCCGAGAGTTATTTATTTCGATTTCTATCCTTATACCTGTAATAGGTATTGGTATTTATCCGGATTTCATTTTCTCATTATCAGTTGACAAGGTCGAAGCTATTCTATCTAATTTTTTATAGATAGTTTTCATTAATAAATGACTAAAACCAAAAAATTAAAGAGAGCAAAAAATCTTATTTTTTTAATAGTGTTCATTGTACAATGAAAAAAATCTTTTTTCTTCTCTAGATTAACTTAAAAAAAAAAATGAATTGGAATTGTAACCGGATACGTTTGGTGTTTGTGAGAACCCCTTGAATCACTACATTACTTGATTTAAAGGGTTCTCGACTGTTTGGTTTATGCGAAGTTTTCTTATACTTTTACTTATACTTAATATTATATATTCTATTTTATTTATTTTATTATCTATTGTATTTTTTTATTTTATTAAAATGAATATTTGAAATTAAAATGAATATTTTAAATGAATATAATATTTATTTTAATTTCAAATATTCATTTTAATCTGTATTAATATGCATAATATTAATATGCTTATCATAATATGCTTATTATGTTTGTATTTGTCAGGCCCTTTACTCATACTCATTTTAATTCAATTAGATGTAAATGAACCATAACAATGTAGTCCTATTCCTAATAGATTGATCCCAAAATAACATATCCAAATTATAAGAAAGCCCATAGAGGCCACTATTGAAGAATTTACACCTTCCAATCTTTTCTTTTTTCCAGTATGTAAATAAATCGCGAATATGGTCCAAGTAATAAACGCCCAAGTTTCCTTTGGATCCCAATTCCAATATGATCCCCAGGCCACAATAGCCCATACTGCTCCCGAAAGAATACCTATGGTTAAAAAGATAAAACCTAGACCAATAATACGATAACTCCAGCGATCCAATTGTTGAATAAATTGAGACCTGTAATAATTTCCATAAGAAGGAAAAGAAGTGTTTCGTAAAACATTGTTTCTTTCGTTCATGTATTTGATCACAGCAAAAGAAAATGACACAATAAAAAAAAAGATTATTGTTCTTACCAATCTTTCTTATTATGACTTTTCGAAATGTAATGACTAAAAGAGCTACTGATAATAATGATCCACATAAAAGAGCTGCATAGCCCAATACCATCATACTTACGTGCATCATTAACCAATGCGATTGTAGAGCGGGTACTAATATTCCGGATTCATGCAGTTCGGTTAAAAGACCCGAAGTAGCAAAGCCTTGGGTAAAAATAACACTTGGTGCTATTATTGTGCTTAAATGGTTTTTAAGCTTTTTAAAACCAAAACCTGGAATTATATGAAAAATGGAAAAACCCCAGGAAAGAAAGATTACCGATTCATATAAATCACTTAATGGTAAATGGCCCGAAAAAATCCAACGAGTAACTAATAATCCCGTTATACAGAAAAAGGTTACTACCATGCCTTTTTCGGACGAATCATATAGTACTACGATTTCATTGACTAATAAGGTTAGCAAACGAATTGCAATTACAATTGATACGACCGAAAACGCTATATGAGTTAATATATGCTCTAAAGTTGAAAATATCATATAAAAAAAAAAAAAAGATCTCCTAATTATATGAACGGAAATCGGGCATTGAATTCATTATAGGACTTATTCTTTTAGAAAATAAGATGCCATGCCGCCACTCGGACTCGAACCGAGATGCTCTAGCACTGCTTCCTAAGAGCAGCGTGTCTACCGATTTCACCATAGCGGCTTGCTCGAAATCATAATAAACGATTTTTAGTCA
This sequence comes from Prosopis cineraria, assembly GCF_029017545.1. Lineage (NCBI taxonomy): Eukaryota > Viridiplantae > Streptophyta > Magnoliopsida > Fabales > Fabaceae > Prosopis > Prosopis cineraria. Next base: position 122,791 of record NC_049133.1, on the reverse strand, counting down.
ATCGTCGAGATTGAAAGAGTTGATTGAAATGCAATATTTCTTTCCGAAATATAAGATCTTATATTTCGGAAAGAAATATTGCATTTCAATTTCAGAAACCGAAACATTAAAGAATTTTAATTCAAAAAAGCCAATTCCAAAACAAAAATGAGGTCAATTTTCTATTGAAGAGTTCAAAACATTAACAAATAAAAATTTTTACTTATATCTTATCTCATTTTGATTTTTAGTTTGTATAAAAATATCTATAAGATATAGAAACTAAAAAAAACTCTCCAAAAAAATATTAATAATTAATCAAAATTAATATATAATATAAAAGACCACAAAACCAATAATCTTCAAAAGATTTCAATATATATATATACGAAACCCTTTTTTGAAATTAGACTATTCTTTGAGTCCAGCTAATTCAGATTATTCCAATGTTTGTATTTGTTGCACAAAAAAACTTTTTGAGTTCCCCGTAGAAAGAGATTTCGCTAACGAAAAAGCTTTCAATGCTACCCAATATGCCTTCTTCTTCCAAATTGTTTTCCGAATCCTTTTTTTTGATATAGAAGTGCGTTTTTTTGGAGCTGCCATTCCAAAATTAGACTAGTTTGTTTATTGCTATAGTTGGATGTGAAAGACATCTATTGTTCAAAATGAATTGTTCTTTAATTAGATTAGACATAGATCTATCTTATCTATTTGTTTTTCTAAATTATACTATTCTACTCCTTTTCATAAGGAATGTGGATATGTAAAAATAACATAGTCTTTTTTTTTCCTAATAATCGTTTATGTAATTCTTATAAACAAAAAAACTATCCTTTTCTATTTATATTATATATCGTTCTATTTTGGTCATATTGGATTTATACATGGAATAAAATACATCAAAAAGTTTAAGAACCCAACCCTTATCTTTATCCCGCCTACTTGGTCGATTAAAAGATACATGATTTTAAAAAATCATGTATCTTAATTCCTTTTTTCTATCTAAAGTAAACTGTTGAATATCATAACCTTTTTTACAAACTTTTTCCAAAGATATATGTCTTTTTCTTGGAATGGAAAATCAAAAATTAGTGCCGAAACAAATTAATGATTCGGAATCAAAAACTACAAAAAGAATTCTTATCTTTTTGAATCAGATGGATTGTTTTTTATGATTCATATCAAAATAAACTAATATTTTTCGTTTTGGTGTAATAATTTATCCCCACTCTCTGGATATAAATTATTGTATAATAATAATTTAAAAATTGGAATTTCTTAATATTATTAATCTTTTAATATTCTATTAATAAAAAAAAAAGTGGATTTTTCACTAGTAATTTGGTCATATCATTTGACTCATTTTCACTTCGTACTTTCAACTATTGGAAATATTGGACAAAAATTCAGAATAATGAACAATAGATAATTCTATTTCTATCTTAATTTTCATTTTTTTATTAACTGAACCCTTTCAAAAGAGATAAAATTGGCGAATAAGAAACAAAACTCATTAAGAATCCTTTTTTTTGTTTTTTTTTTTTTGTATGGAATATACACATCAATTTTCATGGATCATACCCTTCATTCCACTTCCAGTTCCTATGTTAATAGGAGTGGGACTTCTCCTTTTTCCCGCGGCAACAAAAAATATTCGCCGTATGTGGGCTTTTCCTAGTGTTTTATTATTAAGTATAGTTATGATTTTTTCGGTGGATCTGTCTATTCATCAAATCAATAACAGTTCTATCTATCAATATGTATGGTCTTGGACTATAAATAATGATCTTTCTTTAGAGTTTGGCTACTTGATCGATTCACTTACTTCTATTATGTCAATATTGATTACTACTGTTGGGATTCTGGTTCTTATTTACAGTGACAATTATATGTCTCATGATGAAGGATATTTGAGATTTTTTGCTTATATGAGTTTTTTTAATACTTCAATGTTGGGATTGGTTACTAGTTCGAATTTGATACAAATTTATATTTTTTGGGAATTGGTTGGAATGTGTTCTTATTTATTAATAGGTTTTTGGTTCACACGTCCTATTGCGGCAAATGCTTGTCAAAAAGCGTTTGTAACTAATCGGGTAGGGGATTTTTGTTTATTATTGGGAATTTTGGGTCTTTATTGGATAACAGGTAGTTTGGAATTTCGGGATTTGTTTGAAATATTCAATAACTTGATTTCTAATAATGAGGTTAATCTTTTATTAGTTACTTTGTGCGCCTTCCTGTTATTTGGCGGTTCAGTTGCTAAGTCTGCCCAATTCCCCCTTCATGTATGGTTACCGGATGCTATGGAAGGGCCTACCCCTATTTCCGCTCTTATCCACGCTGCTACTATGGTAGCGGCGGGAATTTTTCTTGTAGCCCGCCTTCTTCCTCTTTTCATAGTTATACCTTCCATAATGAATGGAATAGCTTTCATAGGGATAATAACAGTAGTATTAGGAGCTACTTTAGCTCTTGCTCAAAAGGATATTAAGAGAGGTTTGGCCTATTCTACAATGTCTCAATTGGGTTATATGATGTTAGCTCTAGGTATGGGCTCTTATCGAGCCGCTTTATTTCATTTGATTACTCATGCTTATTCAAAAGCATTGTTGTTTTTAGGATCCGGATCCATTATTCATTCAATGGAAGCTATTGTTGGATATTCTCCAGATAAAAGTCAAAATATGGTTCTTATGGGCGGTTTAACAAAACATGTGCCAATTACAAAAACTGCTTTTTTAGTGGGTACACTCTCTCTTTGTGGTATTCCACCCTTTGCTTGTTTTTGGTCCAAAGATGAAATTCT
>NC_049133.1:100000-102500 GCF_029017545.1 Prosopis cineraria | reverse complement strand
TATAGGGGATCTTTCAATTGAGAAGATCCATCGACCTGAGACGAAGAGAAAGAAAGGTCTATCTATTTTATTTAGTTATTCAGTTAAACCAATGATTCGTTATTGGAGCAGATAGCAACAACCATTTCATCCGGCATACGTATTTTTGATTTTCCAATGGATTTACATCTTTCATTAATGGAAATTTTTTGATGTAGTGAGTAATAGCTCTGGTTGTTCGCTCTTCAAGAATTCTTGTTTAGGCAGTTCATACCATCCATACATAATGTTTTGATCTAAGATTTCAATTCTTCCATGTTTCCGCAGTAGCATATTGTTCCATGGAGCTAAGGTCCAAAATATGGAAGAAACAGGTGTTTCCACGACTCTACCACCCAGTCAATTCTGTTTCACTTAATCCCTATTTCATGGCCACATATCTTTCCGGCTAAGGAATGGGAAACTCTTCTTTTGTTACATGAATCCTATTTTCATTTCATCCGGGAAAAGCCATCTTTTTCTCAACAATGTCTTTGTCATTTGATCCAATAGCGTTCCGTTAGATAGGAACAGATTTGATAAATACTGATAACTCTCGGATAGAGTATTAGAACGGAAAAATCCATTAGATAATGAACTATTGGTTCTAAGCCATCTCTGGCGATGAATCAACAATTCGAAATGCTTTTCTTGCGTATTCTTGATAAACCAGCGTTTAGACATAGATGTAGAAGGATCTGTTTGGGAAGTAAGAAGCCCCCTTGACATCTCTTCATCTGCAAAGAATTCTCGATGGGAAAACACAGAGACAAAAGGCTGATCTTTGAATAGGAAAAAGAGTGGATCCGCAGGGTCCCAAATGAATTGGCTTATTCGAAAAAAGCCTTGTTCTTTGGAAGATCTATCTCGTGTCTGGTACTGCATGGTTCCACTCTGCAAGAACTCCGAATCATTCTCTTGAAGCTCATCCTCTTCATCATAAATGATCCGCTTGCCCCGAAATGACCTGGCCCAATAGGGAAATCCCAATTCATTGGGCCTTTCGATACAATCAAATAGAAGGCCCCAAGGGCGCCATATTCTAGGAGCCCAAACTATGTGATTGAATAAATCCTCCTCTATCTGTTGCGGGTCGAGGGCTCCTTCCCCTTCTTCAAACTCCGATTCATATTTTTCGTAGAGAAATCTCTGATCAACGATAGAACAAGATCCATTTTGAATCATATTTAAGGGATTCCTTGGTTCGGGCCGAAGAAGCAATGTCACTCGATCATTATCAAACTGACTGCAATCTTTTTCTGTCCGTGAGGATCCCACCAGAGCGCCTTCTACTTCTAATAGGCCATGAACTAGATCAGAATCATTCTCAACGAGTCCATAAGAAGTGATCCCATCTTTTTCATCAGGTCCGGGTAGAGACCAAAGGTCTTGAGCGACCGATCCGGCAGAACAACTCAAAAGATAAAGAAGTATCGTTAATTTCTTCATGCTCGTTCCAAGTTCGAAGTACCATTTGTACAAATAAGAATCCCCCTCGTTACATGATTTCTTCTTCATATAGATAGATATAGGATCTATGGAGCAATTACTTAGAAGTACATTTTGTGAAACAGCCCTTCCTATCTGATAGAAAAGGATCCCATGATCCTGAACCGATCTTACCTGGGATCGCAAATCCCAAGTTTGTCTATGAAGAGCGGATCTAATTATATTAGTGTCTATAATTGATTTCTTTTGTATAATACTAATCGATAGGGCCTCATTGGTAAGTGCTACAAGATCTCGTACATTGGAACCCATAGTTATGGACCCGAATCCATTAGTATGGAACATCTTCTTTTCCAAGTGAAATCCCCTAGTATATGAAAGAGTGAAAAAGTGCTTTCGTTGTTGTGGAATAAGAAGCCTTCGTATCTTAATGCATGTATTTAATTTATTCGGAGCTATTAGAGCGGGATCTACTTTTTGGGGAATATGAGTCGAAGCAATAACAAGAATATTTCTAGTGGAACATCTTTCACAATCCCTGGAGAGATAGTTCACTAATAGACCGAGGGATAAGTAATTCGACTCATTCACATCCAGATCATGAATGTTTGGAATCCATATTATGCAAGGAGACATTGCTTTTGCTAATTCGAATTGAAGGGTGATATAGATAGAAAATCGGTCTTTTTCCGGCATCATATCCATAGTTAGCGCATTCATCATAGTTAGAAGCTCCAGCTCCGTATCAAGGTCACGGTCGATATCGTCACTATCATCAATATCGTCAATATCATCAATAAGAAAACCCTTAGGCTTGTTATCCAGGAACTTGTTCAGAAATACTGTAATGAAAGGAACATAGGAGTTTGTCGCTAGGTATTTGACCAAATAGGATCGTCCAGTTCCTATAGAACCTATCACTAAAATACCCCTAGGGGGGGATAGGGCTAAGCGGAGCGAAAAGGGTTTTCCATGAGATGGGAAATGAAAACTATTAGCCCCACACGGGGTTTGTGAATAAGTGATTGTCTGA
>NC_049133.1:87500-90000 GCF_029017545.1 Prosopis cineraria | reverse complement strand
AAAAAACCAGATTCCGTAAACAACATAGAGGAAGAATGAAAGGAATATCCTCTCGAGGTAATCATATTTGCTTCGGTAGATATGCTCTTCAAGCACTTGAACCCACTTGGATCACATCTAGACAAATAGAAGCAGGGCGGCGAGCAATGTCACGAAATGCCCGCCGCGGTGGAAAAATATGGGTACGCATATTTCCAGACAAGCCGGTTACAGTAAGACCTACAGAGACACGTATGGGGTCAGGAAAAGGATCTCCCGAATATTGGGTAGCTGTCGTTAAACCCGGTAGAATACTTTATGAAATGGGCGGAGTCACAGAAAATATAGCCAGAAAGGCTATTACAATAGCAGCATCCAAAATGCCTATACGAACTCAATTCATTATTTCGGCATAATAATTAGAACCAAAGGAAAGAGGTCTTTGGGATGAAAAAAAAACAATTGCAATTGTAGGTTTCTTTTTTTTTTTTTTGATACACAATATTTCTTTTTTTTTTTTTTTACTTCGCCCTTTGCACTGAAAGAACAGAGAAAAAAAAAATGATATGATTCAACCTCAAACCCATTTGAATGTAGCCGATAACAGCGGGGCCCGCGAATTGATGTGTATTCGAATCATAGGAACTAGTAATCGACGATATGCCTATATTGGTGACGTTATTGTTGCTGTAATCAAGGAAGCAGTACCAAATACACCGTTAGAAAGATCAGAAGTGATCAGAGCTGTAATCGTACGTACTTGTAAAGAACTCAAACGTAACAACGGTATGATAATACAATATGATGATAATGCTGCAGTTGTCATTGATCAAGAAGGAAATCCAAAAGGAACTCGAATTTTTGGTGCAATTGCTCGGGAATTGAGACAGTTAAATTTCACTAAAATAGTTTCATTAGCACCCGAAGTATTATAAGACGAGACTATGATATATTTATAGTATTTGAATGAAATAGATTAATTAATAGATTGATTATATCTCACGCATATACCTTTTCTTTTGTAATTATTATACAAAAAAGATTCTAATTATTATTAAAAAATCAAAAAATATTTAAAAATTCAATAATTCATAAAAAAAAAATATCAATATTCAATAGAAAATTTCAATATAAATATAAAAATCAATAAAAAAAAAATAGAAAATCTCATTAATTAATAAAAAAAAAAACTCAGTAATGTAATATTAATATTTAATATTATATTAAAGATTAATATTTAATATTATATTAAAGTAATATTAATAAATTTTTAATAATTTTAATTCATTTTAATAATTAATAAAAAAGCATGTTGATTATATCAAAAGTCAAGGGCAACAATCATTTTAGTTTATCATGGGTAAGGACACCATTGCTGACATAATAACCTCTATACGAAATGCTGACATGAATAGAAAAGGGACGGTTCGAATACCATCTACTAACATCACCGAAAACATTGTTACAATACTTTTTCGAGAAGGTTTTATTGAAAACGTGAGAAAACATAGGGAAAGCAACAAATATTTTTTAGTTTTAACTCTACGGCATAGAAGAAATAGGAAAGGGTCATATAAAACTATTTTGAATTTAAAACGAATCAGTAGACCTGGTCTACGAATCTATTCTAATTATCAACGAATTCCTAGAATTTTAGGAGGGATGGGCATTGTAATTCTTTCTACTTCTCGAGGTATAATGACAGATCGAGAGGCTCGATTAGAAAGAATCGGCGGAGAAATTTTATGTTATATATGGTAATCTTTCTGATATCCGAATTCTATGAGAAACTTACATACATTTTTGTGAAAAAAGAGAGAGAAAAAGCGGGTTTCTAATATCACTCCACATACATTAGTGAATACGGGAAAGGGGTTTTAACTGCAATAGAAATAAAATCATGAGGGTTTAATTACTGAATCACTTCCCAATGGTATGTTCCAGGTTCGTTCCTATAATGAAAATAAGATTCCAGATAATGAAAATATAGATTCTAGGTGGTCATGTTTCCGGAAGAATTCGACATAGTTTTATACGGATACTACCGGGAGATAAAGTAAAAAATAGAAGTAAATCATTTTGCTTCAAGCGGATAGACTCCGGAACACAAATTCGAATGATTATACTGTTTTTCACCCTCAACATTCTTTTTTTTATGGCGATACAATTAGAAGTTAAAAATTTCAGGAAACCCTATTCTCTTCCAATAAAAAAATTCGGAATTCAGTTAAGGAATAACAAATATGAAAATAAGAGCCTCCGTTCGTAAAATTTGTGAAAAATGTCGACTGATTCGTAGACGCGGACGAATTATAGTAATTTGTTCCAATCCAAGACATAAACAAAGACAAGGATAATCTTTCCAAAAAACAAATCAAAAAAACAAACAAAAAAGGGGGGCTTGACCGGATGCACAAAAAAAATAAAAAAAAAAAATGAAAAAATCGAAAAATAGAAAGGGTCCGCTTTTGACATGAAATGGATATATCCATATATCTCTGACTTATATTTATGAGATAAT
>NC_049133.1:65000-82500 GCF_029017545.1 Prosopis cineraria | reverse complement strand
CCTAGATCCATTTTGGTCTTGAAATTATATAATTATATAATAATGGAAACAGCAACCCTAGTTGCCATCTCTATATCTGGTTTACTTGTAAGTTTTACTGGGTACGCCTTATATACTGCTTTTGGGCAACCCTCTCAACAACTAAGAGATCCATTCGAAGAACATGGGGACTAGTTGAAGTAATGAGCCTACCAATATTGGTAGGCTCATTACTTCAATTGAGATAATGAAAAATCATTTCGTCTTTTTAGTTGGAACTTTAGGTGGTTCTCTAAAAAAGATAGCGAAAAAAATAATTCCTAAAGTAGAAACTAAGAGGAATGTATAAACCAATGCTTCCATGGATTTGATCGTGGTTTACAATTATAGCTTTCATACCTGTTTATGTGGGATCGTCTCTCGGATAAAGAAAAAGAAGGAACAAGAGTAAAAGAAAAGGTAGCAATTCAAATCAAGATTTATCCGGTTCCCTATGGCAAATTCCAATCACAAAAAGAAAATAAAGTCCAAAAGGAACAAAACAATGTTGTATCAGACTACTTGTCTTCTTGTAGTTGGATCTCCAAGTTTTTGGAATGTTCCAAATTCTACTTGAGCATCCAAATCTGGGTCGATACCAGCAAAAACATCTCTGAACAAGGTTCTAGCACCATGCCAAATATGTCCGAAAAAGAAGAGCAGAGCAAACGAAGCATGTCCAAAAGTAAACCAACCTCTCGGACTGCTACGAAAAACACCATCAGATTTCAAAGTAGCACGATCTAATTCAAAAATTTCACCCAATTGAGCACGTCTAGCATATTTTTTCACAGTAGCAGGATCACTATAACTAACTCCATTGAGTTCGCCACCATAGAACTCAACAGTTACACCTACTTGTTCGACACTATATTTCGATTCCGCCCTTCGAAAAGGAACATCGGCTCTAACAATTCCGTCTCCGTCTACCAAAACAACCGGAAATGTTTCAAAAAAAGTAGGCATACGACGTACAAAAAGTTCACGCCCCTCTTTATCTCTAAAGATAGGGTGTCCTAACCACCCAACAGCTATTCCATCCCCATTGTCCATTGAGCCCGCTCTAAACAATCCCCCTTTTGCCGGATTATTGCCAATGTAATCATAAAAGGCTAATTTTTCGGGAATTTTAGACCAAGCTTCTGATAAACTTTGATTTTCGGCTAGCCCAGCACCAACTCTTCGATATATTTCTTGCTGGAAGTATCCCTGATCCCATTGATAACGAGTGGGACCAAATAATTCAATCGGCGTAGTTGCTGAACCATACCACATAGTTCCAGCAACAACAAAAGCTGCAAAAAAGACAGCAGCGATACTACTGGAAAGGACGGTTTCAATATTTCCCATACGCAATCCTTTGTACAGACGTTGGGGTGGACGGACACTAAGATGGAAAAGGCCCGCTAATATGCCCAATGTCCCTGCTGCAATATGATGAGAGGCTATTCCCCCTGGAACAAAAGGATCAAAACCTTCCACACCCCATGCGGGATTTACGGATTGTACCCTTCCGGTTAGTCCATAAGGATCGGACACCCATATTCCAGGACCATACAATCCTGTTACATGAAATGCGCCAAAACCAAAACAAGCCACCCCTGAAAGAAATAAATGAATTCCAAAAATTTTAGGCAAATCCAAAGAAGGTTTTCCTGTACGTTCATCACAAAAGATTTCTAGATCCCAATATACCCAATGCCAGATAGCCGCCAAAAAGCACAAGCCGGAAAACACAATATGTGCCCCGGCCACACCTTCGTAACTCCAAATACCAGGATTCGTTATAGTCCCTCCTGTGATACTCCAACCACCCCATGAATTGGTTATTCCTAAACGAGTCATGAAGGGTATAACAAACATACCTTGTCTCCACATTGGGTCAAGAACAGGGTCAGAGGGATCAAAAACGGCTAATTCATATAGAGCCATCGAACCGGCCCAACCAGCAACCAGAGCTGTATGCATTATATGGACAGAAAGTAAACGGCCGGGATCATTTAATACGACGGTATGAACACGATACCAAGGCAAACCCATGAAAATACCTCTTATATCAACAAAAAATGGACACTATGTAACTTTATTGCACTGTAAAAAACTATACTATGGACCGTCTCTTTTTAGTGGATTATCTCGGGTAAAGGATTAATATTTGTTCTAGTTTTTTAGTAATAACGGAAGAATTCTATTCGTAGGAACAAAAGAAGCAGATCTATTCTATACCCGATAAGTAACAATACGCAATGGTGGAGAGGGGGGTTGACCGTATTTTATATGAGTGTTTATATCTTTATATCAGTGAATGCAGACATATTTGTTCAGCACTCAAAGAACCAGAAGAACCTATTCGTAAGAATTTTCCTTTAGTCACTCGGTCTTCCTTTTGTATTTAGGATTTTTTTTTACGAATTTATTCAATCTATATTCAATCTATAAATAAAATATGATAAAGACCAATCATTATTAAGACAATAAACCCATTGTTACGTTTCCGCATCAAAGCGAGATATACTACTTAATTCAATTCTTTTTTTATTTAATGCCTATTGGTGTTCCAAAAGTACCCTTTCGAAGTCCTGGAGAGGAAGATGCATCTTGGGTTGACGTATAGTGCGACTTGTCAGATATATTGGGTCATATGGGATTTCCCCGTTCTCTCCCCCGATCGAGATATCCTCTCTTTCACCCCAAAAAAGATTGATTGAATCGGCAAAAATTTGGAGCGTGAAGTATGTAATTAGATCTTTTTTTGGGGGGATATCCAGATTAATATTAGAAATTTACAATAATTTATGGTTTGCTTGGTTGGACCAATAAAATGAAGCATCCAGGCTCTGTTTAAAAAAAAAACCAAGTGGTAATATATCTACGATTACTACTTCTATCATATATTTGTATTTGCTGGAAAACATGAAATAAATTGAAGAAAAGAAATCGTAGCAAAAAGACGTGGTATTGGAGTATTTGTGCTATATGTGCAAATCCAAATCGGGTAGATCTTTACTCGGAGTAGAACAGAAACCTAAAAGAATTGAATTGAAGAAGCCCAATCAAAAACAAGAAAATTACATCGCGATTTGGATTCGATCTCGATGAAAACAATAGATCAATGAGAAGTTAGTTCAATAAGTGTTTAGTATTTTTTTGTAGAATTTTTATTTTTATAATTATTAATATAGAATAATATTAATATAAATTAATATAGATAAATGGGTCAAAAGTCGTCTTTCTTGAAAAATGTAAGAAAAAGACCTTTCGTTAGAAGTTCGAAAAAGTCTGCTATGAAAAAAGAAAGAGGGTTGAAATCTACACATTGATTCTTTTTCGCGATTTTTGGTGAACCGTATGCATCAAAAGGTGCATGTACGGCTCCTAAGGGATAAAATCTTATCCTAATCAACCGACTTTATCGAGAAAGACTACTCTTTTTAGGCCAAGGGATTGATAGTGCGATATCGAATCAACTTATTGGCCTTATGGTATATCTCAGTATAGAAGATGATACCAAAGATTTGTATTTGTTTATAAATTCTCCAGGCGGATGGATAATACCCGGAATAGCTATTTATGATACTATGCAATTTGTGCAACCAGATGTACAGACCGTATGCATGGGATTAGCCGCTTCAATGGGATCTTTTATTCTCGCAGGAGGAGAAATTACTAAACGTCTAGCATTCCCTCACGCTTGGCGCCAATGAGTCTTTTATTTGAGAAAAAAAAAGAAGACTATGCCTTCGCCATATGAATATTAAGCAATAATAGCATGGCACTTCGAATTCGATATGCGAAAATCTTTCAAAACCATGCGATTATGTATCGAAAGAGTGGTATGAGAAAATGGGTATTTCCGATTTTATCTGATCTATCAGGAGCCTATTTCAGCGTCACAAACTCTTTTGTTTTTACACCGGAAAGCTTTTAACAATCTTTATGTTATGAAAGAATAAGATTTTGTTACTTATATAACTATATAATATAACTATATAACATAACTATATAACATTTGATTTGAAAAAAAAAAAAAAGAAACTTTGGGATTGCTGAATAACAGACCAAATAATAAAGCAACGGAACCATCATAGTATTTTTTAACTATTCCAAAACAAAAAAAGGAAGGGTGGTTATTGGATCATTTACCGATCTAGGTCTGATAGACCCTCTCCATTTTTTTTTCTTTCTTCGATGGAAGGTAAAAACCAATTCCATAGTAGAGCCGTATGCAATACGCAAAAGATGCCTGTACGGTTGTTCAATCTTTGTTTTTTATTATTCTTTATCTCTCGCCTTATCGTACGAGATAGAGGAACCTTTTATTATGTTATATCGTCAGGGTAATGATCCATCAACCCGCAAGTTCTTTTTATGAGGCACAAACGGGAGAATTTATCCTGGAAGCGGAAGAACTACTGAAACTGCGCGAAACTATCACAAGGGTTTATGTACAAAGAACGGGCAAACCTTTATGGGTTGTATCCGAAGACATGGAAAGGGATGTTTTTATGTCAGCAGCAGAAGCCCAAGCTCATGGAATTGTTGATCTTGTAGCGGTTGAATAAAAAATTAGCAGGGATTCCGCGCAAATACACAATTTGAGATTTTTTCTTCTTACCGCTTGCCGGATTTAATATAATATCTCTATTAATTAATCTATTCTATTAATAATTAATTAATCTATAATCTATTAATCTAGAATATAAGTAATTCATAATCATCGGGTTAGGATTGATCTAAACCAGCTCATTATATATATGATTCAACATGCCAACTATTAAACAACTTATTAGAAACACAAGACAGCCAATCCGAAATGTCACGAAATCCCCCGCCCTTCGGGGATGCCCTCAGCGCCGAGGAACATGTACTAGGGTGTATGTGCGACTCGTTCCGATCATGGACTAAGACAAAACAGAGGAAACAAATTATTCCGGTATCAGTGATCGGTTAGGATCGAATGGAAAAACTCCATTCACTATCTTAAACTTAAAAAAAAAGAATCTATTAATAATAAATAATTAATAATAATATATATCCTTTGTATTGTGTATCAAATTTATGGTTTCCGTTGGTGCAAATCCAATCACCTCAATTTGCAATTTCAGATGAGAAAGACTTCCCCATTGGTAGCAAATGCTTATCCATTAAGCAGGGGAGATTCTATTTCAAAATTAAAAAGCCGAAAGATTATGCCCTTATTCTTGCAAGAACGGACTAAGAGGGTCAGCTCCCCAGCTAATCTTCATACTTAAATACCGTTACTGTATAGTTAGATCTCGTTGTGAAAGACTTTTTACTAGTTATTTCATGGGTAGAGCCAAAGAGTGTGAACTGTACAAGTTAACAATAGCATTGATTAAAGGAGAGAAGGGGCTCCGGTGTATAGAGAGGACCTCGCCGTTTAAGAAGTAACCATAGAAACGATGGAATCCACTATTTCTTTATCCATTTCTATTTAATTGAATATGCTTTTTTGATACCTAGTATCAAAAAATTTCTTATTTCGAGGTTAAATGCTTAGAAATAAAAAGAAAAAATCGTGGTTGGGAAGGTTATAGTAGCAAAAGCCATTGGAATCTTTTATTTTATACATTGGAAAAATCCGTTTTTATTATTAATACACTAGTAAAGGGAAAAGAATAACTGAAAGAAAAGAAATCAAATAGTTATTCATCAAAGTTTGATTTATTCAATGACCAGAATTAAACGAGGATATATAGCTCGGAAACGTAGGACAAAAATTCGTTTATTTACATCAAGTTTTCGAGGGGCTCATTCAAGACTTACTCGAACTATTACTCAACAGAAAATAAAAGCTTTGGTTTCGGCTCATCGGGATAGAGATAGGAAAAAAAGAGATTTTCGTCGTTTGTGGATCAGTCGAATAAATGCAGTAATTCGCGAGAATCAAGAAAAGGTATACTATAGTTATAGTAGATTAATGTATAATCTGTACAAGAGGCAGTTGCTTCTTAATCGTAAAATACTTTCACAAATAGCTATATTAAATAAGAATTGTCTTTATATGATTTCCAATGAGATCATAAAATAAAAATTCCCCGGAGACAGAACTCCGGGAAGGTAGGGTAGAGATTTGTATGATAAAATAGAATCATATGATAAAGTCGTCAAAATGAGCAACCACGTTCAATAAAAAAAGATTTATTCTTCTTCACCGATTCCCTTTTTTCTTACATACAACACGATAATCAAAATTGGATTGTCGTAGTTTTCGAACAAAACAAAACATCAATCCACATTTGATTTGAGTTTCGATTGGAATTTGAATTCAATTGAAGAGTAATCCTATTTTTTTTTTTTTGTTTTAAGACCTGTAGTTCTAGCGGCCGACTCGCTTTTTTCAAATTGTTTTTCATTATTAAGAAAAGGTAACAAAGATAAAATACGCGCTTGTTTTATAGCAATCGTAATTAATCGTTGTTGTTTTAAGGTCAATCTATTCACCCGTCTAGATAATATTTTTCCCTGTTCACTAATAAATCGACTAATTAAACTCATGTTTTTATAATCAATTCGATCCCCCGATTGGATCGGGGGCAAACGTCTACGAAAAGATCGCTTGGATTTAAGAAAGAGTCGCTTAGATTTATCCATAGTTTGTTTATTCCTTATCCCGAAAATCCTATTTCTTACAAAATAGGATTTGCTTTGTTTCTATTTTTTTATTCTTATATTTTTAAATTTTGAATTTAGAATTTAATAATGTTTTTAAATATATTTAAATATATATATATAAAATAATAAATATATTAAATAAATATATATAATCTATAAATAGATGTTCTATTAAATAATAAATATATGTTATATTAAATATATGTTATATATACAATTTCGAATTCTATGTTATATATATACAATCTCTTCTAGAATTTAGAACAAAAAAATATATAATTTTTCATGTTCCTTCGAGGGGTGATACACAAGTGATCAATTTTATCTATTTCTTTATCTCCCCGTGAATCGTATGTTTGCAACAACAGGGACAGAATTTTCTCAACTCCAATCGACTAGGCGTATTGTGTCGATTCTTTTGAGTAATATATCTGGAAATACCCGTTGATTTCTTATTAACATTGTTTCGAACACAACTGGTACATTCCAAAATAACCCCTATTCGGATATCTTTACCTTTGGCCATGAACCTCCTTTGTGTTTTTGATTCACTTAACTCTTCTATTTTACGATTCGAAGCGAAAAGGAACGAAAAATAAAATAATAGAAGTTGCTAACTCGAAATCCAATTATGAAGGATCTCGTTCCAATCAATAATCAATATAGTCAATATAGTATAAGTATAGTAATTATAAGTATAGTAATAATTAAGTAATACAATGATTTCTAACTATATTTAGAATCACAGCACAGTACAGTATTTCTATTTTCATTTAAGTATCCTGTATGATATTCTTGCCCCGCCTTACCCATTCCATTTCTATTTCTGGTCTCACCCTATTATTTAATATTTAATAGAGTAATAGAAATGGAATTGATTATTAATTGAATTTTTGAATTTCTTATTAATTAAATTCAATTCAAGCCTGGACCAAATTCCGAGTTTCACTGAGGCCGAATCCAACTTTATTCTTTCTCTTTTCTAACTTCTAAAAAAAAAAAAAGAAAAAAGAGGGAGAAGGGGGGATTAATCACAGATATTTGATTGTATCTCTAATCTTCTTCACCCCTTCCCGTGTCAATAACTAGAATGAAAAAAAGGGGAATATCAATGCATCCGGGAATAAACGATTGATCTCTATCAAGAGACCTGCTAAAGCACCGAACCATAGAGTACTTACCACTGGTGCCACGGAGAGATATGTTTTTAGATCTCGCATTTAAAATCCTCCTTCTTTATTCTTAATTCTTATTCTTTATTGTAATTTGTAATACATAATTACATCTATGATCGGATGGTTATTTAATTAATAACGACTTGTATTTGTACACAAAATTCTTAATTCAAATTGAAATGTATAACGATTCATTAGATATTCTTTTTGTTAACAAAAAAAAGAGGTCCATTTCTTCTCTGCCCGAGCATTCCCTAAAAATATTCATTTTTTTGTTAGGCGTATTTCAGATGTATATAAGTCTTTTTTTTTTATTATTATAATATATGTTATACGATATGAAACTAAAAAGAAAAAAATGGCAGGATAATTTATATATATCAACCGAGAAAATCAAGATATGGAAAACAAGACAAAGATTCTTTACAATGGCACTGTAAACGAATTGAAAGGGATGTAGCGCAGCTTGGTAGCGCGTTTGTTTTGGGTACAAAATGTCACGGGTTCAAATCCTGTCATCCCTATCCCTAACTATTACTTATCTTATGAGCAGTAACAAGGGATCAATTGAGACCGATTAAAAAAGTAGACATACATATACATACTCAATAGAAATAGATGGATATTCTATCAATATATATGATGAGAGTTCTATATATATATAGATTATGATAGTATATGCATGCAAGATGAATTGGGGTCACATAAAATTCTTTTATGAAAATAAAGCGCTCTTAGTTCAGTTCGGTAGAACGCGGGTCTCCAAAACCCGATGTCGTAGGTTCAAATCCTACAGAGCGTGATTCCATTCTTGTTAGATCGAGAATGACACTGAAATAATGGAACAGCAGTTTAAAGTCTTAATTTTACCTCCTGTGGATTAGGATTAAAACAAAGAAAATAGGAGGTCAATAAAAAAAAATGTTAATTAATCAAAGGTCCAACTGATCACCACGTCGGTATTGTAAATATGCAGTTACGAATAATCCAGCCAAAGTAATAGGAATTAGACCTAACACGATTCCAAATAGAAAAACTTCAATCATTTTTATTTGTTTGAAAGGAGAAAGGAAAGGGGGAGGTAATATATATCCTTAAATATTAATCTGTATTGCCCTGCCCATGAATCTCAATGACCAAGAATTGGAAATTGACACGGTAAGGAACTATAGAATATATTGAATATCCCAGAAAGATTGATTTTTATGAATTGTTCATTCAATTAATTTCATAATCTCAAATCAAATAAGTCGTATCTTGCTCAGACCGATAAATAGAGATGAAGTTATAGTTAAAGCTGCTAGTAGAAAACCGAAATAACTAGTTATAGTGGGCATGAAGAGGCTAAATGAAATATGTTCTTTTTATACATATGTTTAAAAAGCACTTCCCTAAGTTTCCATTAGAAAGATAGGAAGATAAACAAACACTTGAAAAATCCAATTGAAAGTTTTTGATTCATCAATCAATCATTATAGACGAACAAAAATATAGTGACATAGGTAAGAAATCCATTCATCATCTGTGACATCTACACGTCCTGTGATTCCAAATCAACAGATTCATTGAACAACTCTTGAGTTGAGTAAACTAATATAATAAAAAAATTATATAAAATTCTATTTATATTAATATTATAAGAATAAGAACTTTGTTGTGTAATTTCATTCAATTCAAAAAGGGAAAACTCTCTTTTTCTTTGAATTAATATAGAATCAAATCGGAAAAATATCTATTTTGATCCTTTTTTTTATTTTTTATTTATTAATTTGGATTGTATCTAATCCATTTTTTTTAGACCAAAAGAACAGTGACCTTCTAATGCCCGTTACTTGACTTTTTTACAATGATTTTAATTCATTGGATTTTGTAGTAGGTTCCATTTTCATAATATCTCCAACGAGAAGAAAAAAGGTATCAAATCGCTCGAAACTAGGGTTCTACATTTTTTTCTCTTCTCTTTCCTTATTTTAATATAAAATAAAGCTCTATCCTTGTAATTGTAATTAAGTAATTAAGGCAAGAAGGAGCCTTTTGAGTGTAATACAAGAACAACAATGCGCGTGCCGCGAATATTGATCTTCTTAAAAAAAAAATGGAATTATTTGTTATTTTTCTGTCATTAAATACTATCTATTACTGCTATTATTGTTACTTTTTATTGGACAACTAACCCATTTTTTTTTAATAAAAAAAAAGAGGGGGTTCCAACAAAAAACATCTTCTACAACCACAAAAAGTATATTTCTAGATTTCGCATCTAATTGAATTGTAGAAATATGATAATCTCCTCCATGAATTTTTAGAAAAAAATCCGTCAGATTCACATTTTATTTGATCCTCAGTTTCTAGTCCGAAGCTAATAATGTAGAAAACCCTCATCTTATACTATAAAAAATGGAGGAATTTTCTATTGAGTACATCGCGACAAGCAACAAAAAAAGAAGAAAAAAAATTATCTAATACTTGATATCTCGCTACTGATTGTGAAATTGCGTTGCTGTGTCAGAAGAAGGATAGCTATACTGATTCGGTATACTCTAAAGACACCCTTGGTACAATATTGACGATCTAACAAAGATGGAATTTCAGTAAATTTCTACTTACTGATCTCATCTTTTATGGAATCGATCCCCCTTTGACTGTACAAGAATATGTGGAGCTCGACATGTCTGGAAGCACAGGAGAACGTTCTTTTGCTGATATTATTACCAGTATTCGATACTGGGTTATTCATAGCATTACTATACCCTCCCTATTCATTGCGGGTTGGTTATTTGTCAGCACGGGTTTAGCTTACGATGTATTTGGAAGCCCTCGTCCCAACGAGTATTTTACAGAGAGCCGACAAGGAATTCCATTAATAACTGGCCGTTTTGATCCTTTGGAACAACTCGATGAATTTAGTAGATCTTTTTAGGAGGCCCCAATGACCATAGATAGAACCTATCCTATTTTTACAGTACGATGGTTGGCTGTTCACGGACTAGCGGTACCCACCGTTTCTTTTTTGGGGTCAATATCAGCAATGCAGTTCATCCAACGATAAACCTAATCCGAATTATAGAGCTATGACACAATCAAACCCAAACGAACAAAATGTTGAATTGAATCGTACCAGTCTCTACTGGGGGTTATTACTCATTTTTGTACTTGCTGTTTTATTTTCCAATTATTTCTTCAATTAAGGGAATAGTAAATATATATTAGGAATTCTCTT
Source organism: Prosopis cineraria (assembly GCF_029017545.1). Lineage (NCBI taxonomy): Eukaryota > Viridiplantae > Streptophyta > Magnoliopsida > Fabales > Fabaceae > Prosopis > Prosopis cineraria. The sequence goes on along the minus strand of NC_049133.1, from coordinate 71,451 downwards.
ATCCCATTCGGAAGGATATAATTTCATAATTATCTATGACTGTTTATGTCTCTAGCATGACTACTTGATGAAATGTGGAGGAAAGTGGGATAAATGGCTGATACTACTGGAAGGATTCCTCTTTGGATAATAGGTACTGTAACTGGTATTCCTGTGATCGGTTTAATTGGTATTTTCTTTTATGGTTCATATTCCGGATTGGGTTCATCCCTGTAGTAATCGGCTGAACTGAATTTTTGAAATGAAAGCGTAAGAACTCAACAGGACCCCCTCTTTCTTTGCTTTGCCGAGAGGGGGTCCTGTTGAGTTCTTAATAATCATAAGATTTTTTATTCGTATAAATGACAAAATAGAAAACTTTTTCCGATGTTTCAAAAAACTCCATTTCATTTTTTTTCTGATGATATTTTTGAAAAATAAATTTCATTAATTGATTCAAAACATCTCTTCCTCGCTGTCAATACTTTCAAAGTTAAAATAAAGAAAACGAAAGGAAAACAAAGAAGGAATCACTTGATTTCCGCGGCACAAACACAAAACAAATAAAAATAAATAAATATAAAAATAAATAAAAAATAGAAAATGTAATAAATATATTGTATTGTAATAAATTGTAAATAAATTGTAATAGTAATATATTAATTCTATTGAAAATTTAGAATTCTTAATTATATTTATAAATTCTATTTATAATAGAATAGAATTTTATTATATTTTATAATTTTATTATATTTCTATTTTTTTTTCTATATATTTTGATCACATATCATGCGAAGCGAACCCTTTCTATGCTAAAAGAATCTTATTTGAAATTGGAGTATATAATATTTTTCGAAGAAATCCTATTTTATTTGTTCAATAAAATTCCCTCTCTTTTTTGTTTGTCGACTACTCTACTACTTCTTATATGTTATATGCTTATATGTTATATGCAATAAATAAAAAAGATATTATATGTCATAAAGGTTCTAATAAAAACTCGGAAAAAATAGAAAAAAAAATAGAAACTAAGAATAAGGAATAGGATTCTTTGACGAAAGAGATCAATAGGCATTATTATATTAATATTTGGGAGAATATTTCGACACAAACAAGAAGGAACGGTTCTAGGAAGACAAATAATCCCTCCTAGAATCCCGTTTTTCCAATTTCTATTTATACTGTGCTTAATATTCTCCGCCTATTTATCTTAAGTATCGAGTTGAATTTTCTTATAGTCAAATAGAAAAACAAAAACTATTAAAACTATTAATTGAATATATTTATATTCTATGACATTGAAGTCCGAAAACGGTGACATAATTATAGTGCTCCAATTTCTTGGGGGTGAAAAAAAAAAGAAACAAAAAATAGGTAAATAGTCTTCTTCACAATATACATACTATGACTGACTAGTACTGCGGTGAATTCTCTAAATATGGTAGAAAAAGAATAGAAACAAGCAAGGGGCTTTTCATAATCTTTTGATTATACAGAATTACATAATTATCAACAAAAAGATTTCGTTATTTTTACGAACTTAATATGTTGATAAATCCGCGGACCTAGAAATTCATTTCAGATAATTGAACCTTCTCAAACTGTTTCTTTTTAAGAACCAAAAAGATTTGTGCCAAAATAACAGATGCCACGAAGAACAAGAGACCTTGGACACGTAACGGATCTTGAAGTACTATTTCCGCATCCCCCTGACCAAATCCACCCACATTGGGATTACTCGTTAATGGTTGATCAAGTTTGATAGATTCACCCTCTGAAACAAGAAGTTCTGGTCCTGGAGGTATAATATCAATCACTTCGCGGCCATCCGATGCATCTACTATAGTTATTTCATATCCCCCCTTTTCTTTTCGTATGATTTTGTTTACTATACCTGCTGCTGTAGCATTATAAACATTATTATTACTCTTGCTCCCGTCGGGATAAATCTGCCCCCTTCCCCTGTTCCCGCCTACGTATATTGGATATTTTAAGAAGTGAACATCCTTCTTAGTAGCGGGATCGGGGGAAAGAATAGGAAAGGTGATTTCATTATATTTCTGACCAGGAACAGGGCCTACCACAAGAATACTTTTTTTAGTGGGACGATAGCTTTGAAAAGACAGATTACCTATCTTTTCTTTTATCTCAGGCGAAATACGATCAGGGGGAGCCAATTCAAACCCCTCCGGTAAAATAAGAACAGCCCCGACATTCAAAGCCCCCTTTTTACCATTAGCAAGAACTTGTTTCACTTGCATATCATAAGGAATTCGAACAACTGCTTCAAATACAGTATCAGGAAGTACCGCTTGTGGAACTTCGATATCCACGGGCTTATTAGCTAAATGGCAATTGGCACATACAATACGGCCAGTTGCTTCTCGCGGATTTTCATAACCCTGCTGCGCAAAAATGGGATATGCATTTGAAATAGGTGCTCGAGTTATTATATATATCATGAGCGATACGGAAATTGATCGAGTAATCTCTTCCTTTATCCAAGAACAGTAATTTCTAGTTTGCATGGTCCAATCATTGATCCTGAAAAGTTCTACAATAAAATTAGGTTGGTCACTGGTACAGTTCCCTATCCATGATTCTGCTATGTACTGAAAGAATTTTACTGGAATATAGGAGGAATCCCCTGGATGAGTAGAAAGAAAAAGAAAAGAATAAGTCAATTTTTGAATGGTTAGCTTTTGTACAAAATAACAAACTTTATAATTGGATCAGTGGATCCTTTTTTCAGTCATTCATTGAATGATAAATCACTACAAGTGACGGAGATACACGATTTAAATAACGGAAAATCCAATATTTCAAAATTGTATCTAGAATGACTGGAAAAGTGGAAACAAGACCGGATATAATTTGATCATTATGAGCAAATCCAAAATCTTTATAGACAGAACCAATCATTAGTTCCCAACCATGGGTCGAATGGAATCCTATACATAAATCAGTTAATAAAAGAATAGAAAAAGCTTTTATTGTGTCGCTTAAGTTATATAGGAATTCTTGAACCCAAGAGTTAAGAATAATAAGTTCTTGATTACCTAGAATAGAATAACCACTTAAAATAACGAAACAGATTATATTTGTCGAGAAGTGCAAAATCGTATTCATACGATCTTCGTTGTACGTCTTGATCAATTGGATCGTTTCTTTGTAGATTCCGATACGAAGGTTTTGTAGACGTGTTTCCGGGTATTCCTTTATCATTTCATCCAAGAGTAACAGTTCCTCTAATTCTATGAATTTTTTTAGAATACTCTTTTCTTGAATATCATTCAAGAAAATTTCGGATTGCCTAGTATTTGACCAATTAGTAACCCAAGATTCCATATTTTTCTTAAATGAGAAAGAGATCCACCAGGGCAAAAAGACTATAGATGTAAGATATAGAAGGGGAATGAATGCTTTCTTTTTTGCCATTTTTCGTCTTTAATGAAGTCAGCTTCACCTCATTCGTCAACTCTATATGATAAGAATATTTCTATCAAGCATAAGTTCTATTACAAGTCATAGAGCCTATAAATCTATTCTCACGTTTTTTTTTTATTTGCAATTCGGGAGTTAGTTCTTGAATTTAGAAAGAATACACAAATAGAATAAGAAAAAGAAAGAGTCTGCTTCCAATTCGAATGAAGAAAAAAATATTGTTTCCAAAGATATCAATTGCTAAAATTCGAAGCAATTGCCCCTTTCGATGAATGCATGAAAGAGGACTTCAAGTAATGAATATTAGTTGGATTTCGAAACGAAAAAACACCCTTTCTTTCTATCAAACAAAATTAAAAATATCAAATATTTCCAAAAAAAAATTCAAGAATTTTTTCCGTTTTTTTTTTTTTTTTAAGAAAGCATTCATTTTTCAGTTCATTTTTTTTTTTTCAAAATACTTCAATTGGTACACGCAAGAAATAGGCCAATTCCGCCGCTTTTTGTTCAATTTCTCGTGGAGTCAAATTCTCATCAGTACGAGTCAAGGGAATGACCCCCTGTCCTCTGATTTCCATATAAAGGACACGACGAGTATAAATACCCTCTTTAACTTCTATTCTGATGGACTGAATGTCTTTCATAAGGAATCGGAGAAAGATACGACGATTTTTTCCAGGAAATCCCCAACGAAAAATACACACTATTCCCTCTTTTCTATCGAATCGATCATAACCACTACCTACATTCCACGAAATTGTACACCACAAATAAGAGCTAATAAAGAGACCAGCGATTCCATAGAAAGACATCACGATCCCTTGCGGAAAAAAAAGAATTTGCTGAGACGGAAATAAAGATAGCAAATTTCTACCAAGATAACTCGAAGTTCCAACCAATAAGAACCCTAATGAACCTAAAAAAAGGATAACGGCCCAGCAGAAATTACTTGTTTTTCGAGACCCCGTTATAAGTTCTATCCATATACGTTCTGATCGCCAACCCATATTAGATCCAGTTGTATTTTTTTTTTGGAATTGGGAAAATAACCCAACCAAATGAATTTGATTTTACTTTTCCTTGTTTGCGAAGTAACTCTCATCAACTAGCACTATTTTTATGTAAACCTTTCGGAGTAATTCATCGAATTGCTTCTAGATCTAAAAAAAATAGATGAGATTTGTCCCTACTGCTGCCCGTATCTAAAAAATCTTGTTTTTTTGAACATGGAGAAATAAAGAAGCCATTGCAATTGCCGGAAATACTAGGCCCACTAAAGGCACAAAAATAGAGGGTAAGTTGCTGAGAGTTGTCATAGAATGGGTACCTCGATTTAATATTTGTACCTGTTATTTTTTTAGTTTTTTTGTTATTGTTCTATTAAGATTTTTACCTGTTATTTTTCTATTTTGATATTGTTATAAAGAGATTTTATAATCACTAGAATTCATATATACTTATACCAAGTAGATTTTCATATAGAAATCTATATAGAATAGAATTCTATATAGAATTATACTAAGTATATCTAAATGAGTATGAGTATATATAATAAATAAGAATCTAATTAAGTAGAAAAAAAAAATGGAATCAAAAGAATATTAATTCAAATTAATATTCTAATTCAAATTAATACAAATTAATTTATTTAATTTATTAATATAAATAATATTAATTAAAATAGTATTAATATAAATTAATATTTTCATTTTAGAATCCATTTTAGAATAGTATAATTATATTCTAAGTAGATTCTAATTTTTATTATATTTTGATTCTATTCTATTTATATTCTAATTAGAATATTTATATTCTAATTAGAATATAGTATAATAGAAATAAATAATAATATAATAATAAATAATTAATTAGAATTAATAATTATTATTTATTTATTAATTAATAAAAATAAAGAAAATAAAAAAATTGAATAATTTAAAGCTCTACTTGATTTAATTTGGAGTCAAAGGAAAGAAAGCATGGAGCTGAAATAACTCACTAAGAACGCCCTTTAAAGGATTACGCGGTACGATTGAATCAAATAAGCCCTTATGGAATAAATATTCAGCCGCTTGTGAACCTTCAGGTACTGTTTTATTCAATGTTTGCTCAATTACTCTTTTACCCGCAAATGCAATGTAAGCATTGGGTTCCGCAATAATGATATCCCCCAACATACCAAAACTAGCCGTCACCCCACCTGTAGTAGGAGATGTAAGGATCGAGACATAGAATAACTTTTTATTTGCTTGATAATCATATAAAGCAGAAGATATTTTAGCCATTTGCATCAAGCTCAAACTTCCTTCTTGCATACGTGCTCCTCCAGAAGCACATACTAGAATAAGAGGTAAAAATTGATTGGCAGCATATTCGATCAAACGGGTGATTTTCTCACCTACTACGGATCCCATACTACCCCCCATAAACTGAAAATCCATAACCCCAATTGCTACGGGAATACCATTTAGTTGACCTGTGCCTGTTTGAACAGCATCAGTTAATCCTGTCTTTCTTTGATAAGAATAAATACGATCTTTATAAGGTTCCTCTTCTGAATGAAATTCAATGGGATCCCCCGAAACCATGTCTTCATCCATCGGATTCCAAGTACCTCGATCAATCAAAAGTTCGATTCTATCTGAACTGCTCATTTGCAAATGATATCCACAGTGTTCACAAATATTCATTTTTGATTTCAAAACTTTCTTATAATTTAATCCATAACAATTTTCACATTGAATCCACAAATGTCTGTATTTTTTAGTTTCCTCTAGATCATTAGAACTTTCTCTTCTAGTTAAATCACTATCACTCGTAGCATTCGTGCGAGTTATTATACTGGAATTCCCTCTTTCACTAAGATTTCTGCCTTTACCACAAATGTAACTATAAATGTAACTGTCATTGTATTTGTCACTATCACCTAAAATGTAACCATCAATACAGATTTGAGAACGAAGATAACTGTCAATGCAATTATTAATGTGATTATTCCAACTATATTTAGTATCATACATGTAATGAT
>NC_049133.1:50000-57500 GCF_029017545.1 Prosopis cineraria | reverse complement strand
AATTCAAATTCAAATTTGATTTTTTAATTATTATGAATATAAATAATAAATATGAATAATAAAAATAAATAAATGATAAAAAAAAGAGATTGGATTTCAATCTGGAATTACTTTTCTTTAGAGAGAATCCGAAGTCAGGCGAAAATGCGAGAGTTTTTTTTGTGTTTTCTTTGTACGTTATCCAAAAAATATATATATGGTTATATTTCTATCTTGAAATGAGATATGTACCACAGGAAACAAACGAAACTGAGCAGTTCGCTTAAAATTATAAACAGTTATGGCTGACTTGATAATTAATTCCAATTCGAATCGACTAATACTAATCTGGTAGATTTTCCACATTCATAGGAGTACATCTATGTTTTTGCTTTACGAATATGATATTTTTTGGGCATTTCTAATAATATCGAGTCTTATTCCTATTTTGGCATTTCTAATTTCTGGAATTTTAGCCCCGATTAATAAAGGGCCAGAGAAACTTTCTAGTTATGAATCGGGAATAGAACCAATGGGCGATGCTTGGTTACAGTTTAGAATCCGTTATTATATGTTTGCTCTAGTTTTTGTTGTTTTTGATGTTGAAACAGTTTTTCTTTATCCGTGGGCAATGAGTTTCGATGTATTGGGGGTATCCGTATTTATAGAAGCTTTAATTTTCGTGCTTATCCTAATTGTTGGTTTAATTTATGCATGGCGAAAAGGAGCACTAGAATGGTCTTAATTCTTGAATATTTAGACAATAAAAAAAAACATTGAGACAGTTATGAATTCCATTGAGTTTCCCTTACTTGATCGAACAACCCAAAATTCAGTTATTTCAACTACATTAAATGATCTTTCAAATTGGTCAAGACTATCCAGTTTATGGCCGCTTCTCTATGGTACCAGTTGTTGCTTCATTGAATTTGCTTCCTTAATAGGATCACGATTCGACTTTGATCGTTATGGACTGGTACCACGATCTAGTCCTAGACAAGCAGATCTAATTTTAACAGCAGGCACAGTAACAATGAAGATGGCTCCTTCTTTAGTGAGATTATATGAGCAAATGCCTGAACCAAAATATGTTATTGCTATGGGAGCTTGTACAATTACAGGGGGGATGTTCAGTACCGATTCTTATAGTACTGTTCGGGGCGTGGATAAGCTAATTCCTGTGGATGTCTATTTGCCGGGCTGTCCACCTAAACCGGAGGCCATTATAGATGCTATAACAAAACTTCGTAAGAAAATTTCTCGAGAAATCTACGAAGATCGAATTAGGTCTCAACAGGAGAATAGGTGTTTTACTACCAACCACAAGTTTCATGTGGGGCGGAGTACTCATACCGGCAATTATGATCAAGGATTACTCTATCAACCACCATCTACTTCAGAGATACCCTCTGAAACATTTTTCAAATACAAAAGGTCAGTATCCTCCCACGAAATGGTGAATTAGGCAGGATCCTTTTGTACAAAATAAGAAATTGCATTGTACAAAATAAGAACAAGACAATCTTCAAAAATTTCATCGTAATCGTAAATATTAAATACTTATACAAAACTTATACAAATAAAAATGTGGGAGAGATAAAAAAATGCAGGGTCGTTTGTCTGCTTGGCTAGTCAAACATGGGCTAGTTCATAGATCCTTGGGTTTCGATTACCAAGGAATAGAGACTTTACAAATAAAGCCCGAGGATTGGCATTCGATTGCTGTTATTTTATATGTATATGGTTACAATTATCTCCGTTTCCAATGTGCCTATGATGTAGCACCAGGAGGACTGTTAGCCAGTGTGTATCATCTTACGAGAATAGAATATGGTATAGATCAACCAGAAGAGGTATGCATAAAAGTATTTGTCTCAAGGAAAAATCCTAGAATTCCCTCTATTTTCTGGGTTTGGAAAAGTGCGGATTTTCAAGAAAGGGAATCTTATGATATGTTAGGAATCTCTTATGATAATCATCCACGTCTGAAACGTATCTTAATGCCCGAAAGTTGGATAGGATGGCCCTTGCGTAAAGATTATATCACTCCCAATTTTTATGAAATACAAGATGCTCATTAAATGATAAAAATAAGAAACTAATCCGCACCACTTCTACAACGCCAGATATTCCTTGAATAGCTGTACGTTCTTTTATAGATCAGACAAAGTAATTGAAGTTAAATCAGACAGAATAATTGAGGTCTTATTCATATTATTATGGATGGGTTAAATAAAAAATCTAGGGATTAAAAAAAAAATTCGAGTAGGGCTTCATTGAGATTTTAAAGTTGTTAAGATACTTATTTCGGATGAGCCGAGCCAATAGGATGAACTAAAAAAGTTCTGCATCATGAACTATGTCTCGCGCACATCAACATCGAAGGAAATGAATAAAATATGAAAGAAAATACAAAGAAATGAAATGAAAGAAGGGGTCGGATTCTATTTGTAATGTATCTGAGATTTCTTTTGGCTAGTTCTACCCCTCAATTTCCCTAGACTAGACTTTTTGGTTTTTCAACCAACTCGAATATTATTGAAGAAGTATTAACATTTGTGAGTCGAGAAAAAAAAAAAAGAAAAAAATGGAATAATTTATTTTTTTACATACTTTCTATATACATAGAACGTACATATATTCTTTATTCATCTAGAAAGAGTATATCTCCAGACACCTAGATGGATAAAAATGTATGATGATCTAGACTACTAAGAAATATGTATGTTGACCCATATTCATTTTAATGAATTTAATAGATACTCATACAAATTAATCATGTGCCAGGAACCAGATTTGAACTGGTGACACGAGGATTTTCAGTCCTCTGCTCTACCAGCTGAGCTATCCCGACCATTCGTGACGCATCATCCTCATTTTAAGAGATTACTTGAGTATATGTCAACTAAAAAAAAAAGACGAAAAAAAAAAATAGTTTGATCCAAGCCCTGTAATTTCTTGGATCTTCCAAAATAAGACTTTGTATGTTTCAGTCGGAGTAATGATATGTATTGTTAATCAGTCAAATGAGGATTCCTTGCTCAAAGATAAGATGCTCATTTGTACGTTTATCATATAGAAACCAAATTTTACGTCTATCATATATATTCCATTACATATTCCAACACTTGTGATAAGAAAAAGCAAAATTCCACTCAGATCCGTTTGTGAAAGAATAGAATGAATAAGAAACATAACGAATTTGGAACCACTAAAAAAAAAAGAGGATATAGGATAAATAATTAGAGAGTTAAACGGGCCTTTTGGGGATAGAGGGACTTGAACCCTCACGATTTCTAAAGTCGACGGATTTTCCTCTTACTATAAATTTCATTGTTGTCGGTATTGACATGTAGAATGGGACTCTATCTTTATTCTCGTCTGATTAATCTATTCTTCAAAAGATCTATCAGACTATCATGGAGTGAATGATTTGATCAATTCATATTCGATTCTTTCTTCAACTTGGAATCGATTCACATCTTTTATTTGTCATATAAATATTAAAAAATAGAGATTTTGGGTCTGTCTGGTCTAATCAATTGAAATAGTATTTCAGTACGTATACGTATGCTCATCCTTGATCCTTTCTTTTCTGGAGTTTCGATGGAAGGATCTCTTTACTAACCAAACGAAATCTTTACTAACGAAACGAAATGTCGTCAACTCCATTTGTTAGAACAGCTTCCGTTGAGTCTCTGCACCTATCCTTTTTTTATTCTCCCTTTCTGAACTCTTCTTGGTTTTCCGAAAACAGGATTTGGCTCAGGATTGCCCATTGTTAATTCCAGGGTTTCTCTGAATTTGAAAGTTATCACTTGGTAGGTTTCCATACCAAGGCTCAATCCAATTAAGTCCGTAGCGTCTACCAATTTCGCCATATCCCCCCCCTTTTTTCTTTGAGATTAGAATCTCATTAGGATGTTTTTTCTTTTCATTTAAATTATGAGAATTATGCCGGAACTGTTGAATTCGTTAGATACCGATTCCTATACCGAAAAATGTTTCTTTCTATTTGTATTTCAGATACCCATATTTTGTCCAATCAGAAATAATTCTATCATTTCTGTATTCGCAATTCAATATACATGGATATATACCACATATATATATTTTAGATGCCTCTCCTTCTAGCGTTTTTCTCATGCAATTTGGAATACTCGAACGGTCGATTCTTTTTTTTCGTCTTAGTTTTAACCTTTCCGAAGGAATGTTTCATTATGATCGGAATTGAGCCTTTACCTTTCTTTCATTTGTTTTTATTCTTATCTTTTTTTCTTAGAACGGATAGGTCCTATATAACATAACTAAAGATAACTAAAATGGATGGAAATCTCTTATTTTTTTAGATTAAATAAAAAAGAAATCTATTTCTATTTATTAATTTAGAATAGCTAGTTAGAATAGCTAGACCTAATGTAATGGCTATAAATAATCATTCTATTAATTTCATAATTTCAAATTAATTTAGAAAAGAATTCGAGTTATTTCTATTCTATATTATTATTATTTATTTATATATTTATATTAATTAAAAGAATATTCAATATATTTAAATATATTCATTTGCTAATTTTAGATTCATATTATTTATTACTATTATTACTATATATATAATATATTTTAACTATATCTATATTTATATATTTAGATTTAGAATTTTAAATTTGATATTAATTATAGAAATTCTAATTAAATTAAATATGAAATTAATTTCAATTAAATATGAAATTAATATAATTAAATATTTAAATATTAATTAAACTTTTAAACTATAAACTTATAAACTAATTATTAATTATTATTAATTAAAATAACAAAATTTGAATTCAAATTCAAAAATGAAAAAAGAAAATCTTACTATACTCTATACTAATTAAGACTCTATACTAATTAAGATAAAGATATTAAGATAAAGATATTGATCATTAATAAACATATAATTGATTGTTGAAAAACATAATATATTTACTAAATAGATTGAAATATATTCTATTAATCCTTATCTTCAAATTGTTATGTTCTTTATGTCCTAGAATATAAAAAAAATGGAATATTTATTTGAAATTCTATATTCTTTTGTATATTCATAGGAATTATGTTATATTCATATTCATTATGTTATCAATATTCTCTTCTATATTCAATTCATAGGAATTATGTTATCAATAGCTAAGAATAAAATAGCTAAGAATAAAGAGTTAATAACTAAGATCTCAGTAGTTTATTAAATTCCTATGCATGCACAATTTCTGTTATGTGAGCCCGCTTAGCTCAGAGGTTAGAGCGTCGCATTTGTAATGCGATGGTCATCGGTTCGATTCCGATAGCCGGCTTTTCTCTATTTGTTTTGATTTTTTATATAATTAAGAATGTCTTTTTGAAATCAAAGAATATTGAAAAGGCTTTTTCCCCTTTCTTTTTTCAAGAGTCACCGATCGATTATGTCGTAGGAACTTCCAATTATGAATTCCAATTGGGGGAGTTCGATTTCTGTAGAACAAATCAAGAAAAGAACCTCCTTTTTTTGGTTTATATATACAATTTTATATATACAATAAGGTTCGGATATTGATATAATTCATCTAATTCAATTCTTCTTTGTAGTACAATACTTTAGTCGATTTCGCTTCATTTATCATATTTCTCATTTAGTTTAGTTTGAATTTAGGTTTATGAAATTTTAAAAAGGAGTCTTTATGTCGCGTTACAGAGGGCCTCGTTTCAAAAAAATACGCCGTCTGGGGGCTTTACCAGGACTAACTAGCAAAAGGCCTATAGTCGGAAGCGAACTTAGAAACCAAGCGCGCTTGGGTAAAAAATCTCAATATCGTATTCGTTTAGAAGAAAAACAAAAATTGCGTTTTCATTATGGTCTTACAGAACGACAATTGCTTAAATACGTTGGTATCGCCAGAAAAGCGAAAGGGTCAACCGGTCAGGTTTTACTACAATTACTCGAAATGCGTTTGGATAACATACTTTTCCGATTGGGTATGGCTTCGACTATTCCTCAAGCTCGCCAATTAGTTAACCATAGACATGTTTTAGTTAATGGTCATATAGTAGATATACCAAGTTATCGCTGCAAACCCCAAGATATTATTACAGCGAGGGATGAACAAAAGTCTAGAACTCTGATTCAAAATTATCTTGATTCATCCCCCCGTGAGGAATTGCCAAAACATTTGACTCTTCACCCATTCCAATATAAAGGATTAGTCAATCAAATAATAGATAGTAAATGGGTTGGTTTGAAAATAAATGAATTGCTGGTTGTAGAATATTATTCTCGTCAGACTTAAACCTAACTAAAATAACAAGCGATTTTTACTCCCTTCGCGTCTAAGTAAGGGGACCAACAAAAAAAAGGGGTAAGGTGTTTGATCCGGGGATTTTCCCTCCCATTCATCTATCATAGACATAGATCGGGTAGGAAGATTTTCATTCCTTTTCCTTGCCCCCTCTTTCCAGTATTTTCAGTATTCCAGAGATTAGGAATAGAGAATCCACATCAAAGAAAGTTGGAATAATGATACCTTTTGTTATTTGAAACATTGCGGTCAATAATATTGATGAATTAGGTAAAGATGCGTCCGGAAAGAGAGGGATTCGAACCCTCGGTAAACAAAAAGCCTACATAGCAGTTCCAATGCTACGCCTTGAACCACTCGGCCATCTCTCCTACATAATGATTATGTCCCAGAAACCGAGTGAATAGTGAGTCATTCATATTCTATTTTTTTGGATAGCCACATACAATCAAATTGAACTAGAAAAATAGAAAAACTTAAAAAAAACCTTCATAAACAATTTTTTTTAATGAGTCCTTTTTACGTTATTTCGTACTGTATTGTACAATTCCTTTGTTTGTGGGATTATTTTCTCACGAGAGATAATTAAATTCTAGAATGGATTGCTACCTATGCCTAGATCTCGGATAAATGGAAATTTTATTGATAAGACCTTTTCAATTGTAGCCAATATCTTATTACGAATAATTCCGACAACTTCAGGAGAAAAGGAGGCATTCACCTATTACAGAGATGGTGCGATTTGATTCTTTTTTCCTTTTTTTTTGCTCTCAGTCTTAGGAGAAAGACACATTCTTCGGATAGAAAGAAAAAATGGAAAAAAACCTACGCTTGCTGAAGGTGAAGTTTGTGGAAATAAAATAATTAATTCCTTCTGTCGTGTATCCCCGATTAATGCAGCCTCATATGCTTGAATTTTGGATTTATAGTATTAAGCGAAAGGTTATACCTATACGTATGGGTTAGGTCAACTCTACTCCACTAGTACCAATGGGCGGCATGGGGGAAGAAGCACTACGTTTAGGAATCAACAACACGAAAACTTTGTTAAAAAAAGAATATCCCCCCCCCCTTCCTTATCGGGATCGGGACTAAGAAGAATGGTTGGGACAACAAACATCCATCTCGTTCGTATTTTGGATACCCGTATAACCATCGAAGACTGTTGAAGTGACTAATTCCAGGAAATTAAGCGGCGTTGAGGACA
>NC_049133.1:30000-37500 GCF_029017545.1 Prosopis cineraria | reverse complement strand
AAATGCAAAATTATTTGTATGTTGGGACTTGGAATAAACCTTTCTCCGTGGAGGAAGGGAATAGCAAATTTTTCCTATAGAACCTCTAGGAACAAGAAGATTTAATCGGAAATATCGACAGATTCTTGCGGAGTCCAAATCAAACAAATAGAAAAAATGAAATAAAAAAAGATCCACTGTTCTAATTTCATCTCTATCGAATTTGAATATCAGAATAGTTGATATAGTTCTGATTCAATGGGTTAGGTCTACTTACCTTTTCTTTTGTTGATTTTGAATCTTTCCAATCTCTTTTGATTGGATTTCCAATTTCTTTTGATTGGAATAATAGAAAATAGGAATATCTGGCAATTAAAGGAGATGACTTATCATTATTCATTATAATGAAATAATAAAAAAATGTTCTACTTTCTAACTAGAATTACTATACTAACTAGAATTACTATATTCGACTAGAATTACTATATTCGAATTCATTAAAATGATAACGATAATTTATTAGAATTCAGAATTCCATTTTCTAATTTCTAATGAAATTCTACGATTCCTTAGTTTTTTTATTACAAATATCAACAATATCTCTATTCTCTCTTCAAATATGAATACTACCGCTGGAGTTTTATGAAAAAAGAAAAAAGCCCCTTATCGGATTTGAACCGATGACTTACGCCTTACCATGGCGTTACTCTACCACTGAGTTAAAGGGGCCCCGTTTGGTTGAATTCCTGAATAAGGAACTAGCCACTATGAGTCTAGTGCATATATTTATTACTGCATATACTTATTATATGTTATAACTTATTATATGTTATATGATTATATGAAATTTATATGAAATTAGAATATATGTATATAGATACGTTTTATCTGCATAGCGGCTCATTAAGGAACAAGAAATTGGATTTACCTAGTGAGTATAGTATAGGTAAAATGGGTTTTTTGATATTGGATTTTCTAAATATCAATGTAATGAATTATTTCCAAATCGATTCTAATTGAATTGATCCTCATCCTAACGAAATTCATTTGATTGATACATGTATCCACCAATTCAACATAGATACAAGATTTTTCATCGAATCGTTGATAAATGGATTCAATTTGTCTCTCAACCAAATTCTTATCGAAAAACAATTTTTCAATAACTTGTTGATCCCTATCCCTCTTCCCGGATTTCCAGATTGATTATCGTTTTTTAATTTCCCGGCTTAGTGGGAGATAGAAATATGCCCACCGAATCTTTCTTAACAATGAATGAAGGTGAAAGAAATGAAGTTTAACCCCCTCGCCTTTTCTTTTCCGGCAAACCAATCATTCTCCGAAAGGCCCCTATCTATCTCTCTTTCGTATTACTTTTTTTTCTATTTTTAGAATTATAGAGTGGGGATTGGAATGAACAATTTCAAAATGAAAATGATGAATCCAAAAATTCTATGGAATTCTGAAAGACGGAAAGATCCTTCTGATCGAGTCATATCATTCCATTCCATTATATTGACAATTTCAAAAAACTGTTCATACTATGAACATAGTATAATGGCGGTCGGGCAAGTATGCCCCCATCGTCTAGTGGTTCAGGACATCTCTCTTTCAAGGAGGCAGCGGGGATTCGACTTCCCCTGGGGGTAGGGTACTACGAAAGGAAGTTGATCGTGGATTATCAATAAGGACTTAAATTGATTTTTCCTGGGTCGATGCCCGAGCGGTTAATGGGGACGGACTGTAAATTCGTTGGCAATATGTCTACGCTGGTTCAAATCCAGCTCGGCCCAATAATTCGCCGATCCACCATGAAATGATGTAACCATTTGTTGTTCTCCGGAAATGCCCAATGAGCTTTGATACACAAGAATAAAAATCTGCTACATCCCTACCACTATTTATTTTTTTACGTATTTTTTCCACAAATTAAGATCTTGCTAATGATCTAGATTCATATCAAGATCTGTAAGTATAAAGTCTAAATAAAAAGAGACTCTTTTTTATTTTCATTGATTTATTGAAAGATTTATTTTCAATCGATTTGGAAATAACAAACAGATTACTAGTAATCCGTGTAGATCTCGCTAAAGTGCATATCCATATAAAAAAAGAATATCAATATATTAGTCCCGCCTCCGCCAGTTAGAACAAGACAATTCTAATCTAAAATCGAAATAGAAAAGGTTTGAATGAAATCGTAAGAATATGCATGCTGTACATTTTTTTTCCTGGGATTGTAGTTCAATTGGTCAGAGCACCGCCCTGTCAAGGCGGAAGCTGCGGGTTCGAGCCCCGTCAGTCCCGACGGATAGAAATCCAATAAAAAAATACATCAATTCATTTCTTCTGTGAAAGGGAGTCAAAATAACAAACATAATCTCATTCCTAACAGGGATCTCCCCTTTTTTTCTTTTTTTCGTTTCACATTTCTCATCAAACCAACAGGGTAATTTCCATTTCTTCAACTAATACTGATTGATGGAAAAGAAACATATGTGGATTAGCACAATTATTAGTAGCCTCATATTCAGGATTCCAAGAGAAGGAGATACCATACTACTAGACCTGGCTTTTTCGATTACTCCTGATCTGTGTAATGAAATAGAGTACTATAGAATATGTTTACAGCGAACACACACACACAAATGGAATTTGCACGATACAAAAAAAAAGGAGTTCCTTTGATTTTGATAGAACACTTTAGGATTCAAAGTTTATCCTTTGCTGGCTCCGATTTTGTATAATCTCAAGTACTAAGTACCTATTTCAATTCCTAATTATTTGCATTTTAAACAATCTATCTCATTCCAATTTCACACTGAACTTTTGATATATGTTTATCCTATTACTAATTGAAGGATGAGAATATTAAAAAAAAGTAAAGGAATTTTTGATTGGATCAGAAATCCATTTTTGAATTGGGTATGGATAAAAGATCTTCCTATGTTATACTATTCAATTCTTGACGATGAATCGATTTGATAGTTCAGATATTGTTATTCATGATATTGATCCGATTCGATATCATCGAGATGTAATTTATACCATTGAATTTACCGACGAAAGATTTATCATCTCTATGGGATTAAATCCCGAGTTATTGCGAATTAAAGAGAAATCTAACGATGAGATTATGGAAGTAAATATTCTCGCATTTATTGCTACTGCACTGTTCATTCTAGTTCCTACTGCCTTCTTACTTATAATTTACGTAAAAACGGTAAGTCAAAGTGATTAATTTGACTTAAACTTTACTTCTTAGTTCTTATCAATGCAATGATGGAAGAAAAAATGAAAAAGGATTTCAATTTTGCGTCTTACTCTTAAATGAAATGATCGGACTAGAATCAGCAGTATTCTATGAAATCTGATAGTATGGTAGAAAGAAAAAAATCTATTTCTTTCTACTATACTATCTATTATTGTAGTGTATAAAGTTTTACTCTATGAAGATAGAGGTTTAATATGAATCGATTTTCAATATCTATCTTCATATATATAGAACATCAATCACATATATGTAATGCACATAGCGTCCCAATTTTTTTGTTTATTTGTATTGGTTCCAATCAATCTGAAATAATCAAAAGGCAACTCTTTTTCGTCCGATTCGAATTTCTAGATTTCTGATTATTTTCAAGACCAATCCCGGTATCATATTAAAAAAATCAAATAATCTTTTTTTTTTTATTTTTAGCATTCCAAAGAAGTAATTGATTAAGAAGAAGTAATTGATATTGATTAAATTAAATAGTTAACAGATGATCCAGGGGTTTTCTATGGGAAACTTTTTCCTATTTCGAAAATTTTAGTAAAACCCAACGGATTTTTAACGTTTGAACTATGATATGAAATGAAAACAGAAATCCAATTTTGAAACTCAAATAAATAAAAAACCAAATAATAAAACAAGCGATAAGCACGTAATATGTGACTCGCCTAAGGCAACGTCAATATCTTATTATGTGTAGTATCTCCTTAGACAACTACTACGTCTATCTTGTTTCCTATAGAAAGCGTGTATCCGCGCTTAATAACTAATAAAAAAACGGGTTCCGCGGTTCCTCATTGTCCATATATAACTTTGGTAAGAGCCAGTTCATCGAAATTTTAGAAAGAATAAAGAATTTGGTAAGTTTCCGATTATTTGTATTACCTTGACTTTCCAAATACGAACATGGGGAAAAGTCAAATATTTGTTTAATTGAAAGAGTATTTTCTTTTTCTATATTATCCATAGAATACATTATTCCATTCGAATACACTATAATTCCGAAATGCAGATATTTTTGAATTCCATTTAGAAATTGAATTAATGAATTAAATAGAAAAATAAAATTTCAGAACCCATCTATAAGGATACAGTTTGATTTTCGTTTTTTCCCTCAACTCAATTAGTAGTATTTTTAGAGTCCACTTCTTCCCCATACTACGAGGGAAAGGGAAAATGTAAAGACTACCATTAAAGCAGCCCAAGCGAGGCTTACTATATCCATGTAAATTATGTCTCCTATTTCTATCAATATGAAGGAATTATTTCATTTTTGTTATTGTTCACTAATAATAAATAAATAATAGTGGAATCACTGGGACAGAGTCAAAAAGGGATTCTGATTCTGGCCTAACATCATTGACCAAAGAATCCAATAAATCCAATTATAACATCTAACAAGTTCTTATATGATTTTATGATTTCTAGTATAATCAGAAAACATTAAGTACAAACAAAATATCCGGAGACACCCTTGGAAGTATTAAGGGAATGAATGTTACTAACAGGTAGGAATAATAAGACCTATGCTTTTTTTTGTTGCCCTCGATTTCATTAAGTAAAAATATATATATATATATATAGAATCAAGATAGATCACTTCGCATACTCTTATTTTCATTTAATCTAATCCTTACCGTCTCCCGATTGTCTCTGTAAAACAATCGGAAGACAGCCGAATAAATTCTTTCACTCGGGGTTGCCGAAAAGAAAGAATTCTTTTTTCTTTTTAATTAAATTTGAATTTTGAAAATATTAAATATTATTAATTTATAAATATTTAAAATTTTCAAAATATTAAGATTTCTATTTCATTTTTCAATTTATTAGAATATTTAATTATAATATTCTTTTTGAATAAAATGGAATATGAATATAATGAATAGAATATTATTTATTTAATATATTTAAAATATTGAATTTATATTTATATTATTAATTATTTTATTATTAATTTGATATTTATATAATTATTAATTTGATATTTATATATTAGAATTTTGAATTTAATTTTAATAGATATTTAAATTTAATTTAATATTTTTTTTTATTCTAAATGGATTTTCTATTTAGAATTTAGAAATAGAAAAAGAAATAATAAAAAAGAAAGCCAATTAGCTATTCAATCTAACTAATATTGAATAAATGTCGGAGTGCTCATATATTTTCAGGAGTCTGTATACAAAGTTTTTTTCGCCCCTTCCCCAACTAAAAATGGAATTTGATTCCCTGTCCGATCTATATCTATCCCTATCCAATCGAATTCAAGACCCAGTCAGTAGACAGACACTACATTAGTAGTGGAGTGGAAGGACTATCATATCAAGATTTACCGATTCCTTTTCACTACTAGAATCTTTCTTGAATTCTTGAATCCGAGACGTAAGGATTTATAGAATTTTAAAGAATAAAACCTGCAAATGCTTAGAATTTAGAATCAAGGAAGTCTCAAGAGTCCCTTTCCCCCGCTTGCTTCTGCTGGAAAAAAAATTGTCAAGTTTTATATCAAGAAAACGGAATAAGCTATTTTGTCGATCAGGCGACACCCGGATTTGAACTGGGGAAAAAGGATTTGCAGTCCCCCGCCTTACCGCTCGGCCATGCCGCCAAAATGATACAAAAAAAATATATGAGAATACCCCCAAAAAACTAAAAAAGGGGGTTCTAAACTTCTTTTTTTTTATTTGTTTGTATCTTCGATTCTGTTTTCCTTAATCCCATTCTTAAAAGAGACCCTTCCCCCCTTTTTTCTATTGATATTGAAAAAAACAAACGTGCATTTTCAGTCAAAAAAGCTAAAATTCAGGACAAATCGGAACCATTAACTATTAATTCATGAATGATTCTTCAATTTAAATTCAAAAATGGAAATTCAAAAAAAAATGGTTTTTTCCTAATGAGATAAGAAAATCCAAATTGAGACATAACTAATCAGTATTTATTTTTCAAGAAAAAAATCCCATTTCAATTATAACAGCAATTATCGGTATATGTAAACCCTAGAACATAAATTGTTACACAGATATTATCTAATCGGGTATCTTATCCGTATATAATGCCTATAAGAAAGGAATTTTCAAAAGAAGGGAATTTTCAAGAAACTTTCGTACTTGCATCTTTTTTACAAGTTTTTATTAAATAGATTGAATAGAAAATAAATAAATAGATTGAATAGAAAATACAAATTTAACACGACATGTGCTGTTCCAAATGAATAGGACTGCAATAAAGGAAGAAACATCTATATAGATAACTATAGCTAGACTAGAGTTATATCTGCGCATGTTTAATAAATCCAAGCCTTATTACGCACCTCAATTCTAGTCTACAGATTCTACTAAAAAAATAGGTAAAATCTTCTCTCTTCTTTGCGAATTCGAATTCTTTTTTGCGGTGAAAAGGTTAAGTGCTAAAAAAAGATATTCTATATTGTTTCTGATTATTAGGTCTTTATCTCATCGAAGAGAGAAACTTCCCAATTCTTTTATTTTTCTGGTATCAAATCGAATTGGATTGGAATATGGAATATCATAATAATGGTAGAAATGGAATCCATTTTTGGTTCGGATATTCTTTAAAAAACTCCATAAGTCTAGGTGGAATTTTTTAATTCCTTTCCATTTAGAATTTAGATTCTATCCGTTTGTTGCAAATTCCAATTTGAGTATAAAATTATTCTATTTATTCCTCTGTTCATAGGTATTTCATACATTCCATATACGGAGTTAGGTAAAATTTCATGTGATTCAGTAAAAAAAATAGAAATTCCATTATTTCTAAATCGATTCATATGATTCGATGAAGAATGGGAGCAAATAGTGGGATATTTTCTATAAATGGGGAAAGTTAAAAATGTTGGGGGTGAAAATGCGGGAATGTCTACAATACCGGGGTAGAATCAGATACAAATTGAAGGGTTTTGTAGGTTCATTGATCAGGGCTAAACAGAAGAACTCTCTAAGTTTCAAAAAATTGAAGATACAGATCAAGAAATTGAATTTCAATTATTTGTGGAAACATATCAATTGGAAGAACCCTAGAAGAAAGAAAAAGATGCTGTATATGAATCACTCACATATTCCTCTGAATTATATGTATCCGCGGGATAAATTTGGAAAACCTGTAGGGATATCCAAGAACAAACGATTTTTATTGGAAACATTCCTCAAAAGAATTCCCTGGGAACTTCTAAAAAAAATGGAATATACAGAATTGAAATCAATCAAATATTGCAAAGCCCCGGTATC
>NC_049133.1:17500-25000 GCF_029017545.1 Prosopis cineraria | reverse complement strand
TGAATAGAGCGCCTACTCTGCATAGATTAGGCATACAGGCATTCCAACCCATTTTAGTGGAAGGACGTGCTATTTGTTTACATCCATTAGTTTGTAAGGGATTCAATGCAGACTTTGATGGGGATCAAATGGCTGTTCATGTGCCTTTATCTTTGGAGGCTCAAGCAGAAGCTCGTTTACTTATGTTTTCCCATATGAATCTCTTGTCTCCGGCTATTGGTGATCCCATTTCCGTACCAACTCAAGATATGCTTATTGGGCTTTACATATTAACGAGCGGGAATCGTGGAGGTATTTGTGCAAACAGGTATAATCCGTGTAATCGCAGAAATTATAAAAATGAAAGAATTTACGATAATAACTATAAGTATACCAAAGAAAAAGAACCTTTTTTTTCTAATTCCTATGATGCAATTGGAGCTTATCGACAGAAAAGAATAAATTTCGATAGTCCTTTGTGGCTTCGGTGGCGACTAGATCAATGTGTTATTTCTTCAAGAGAAGTTCCTATCGAAGTTCACTACGAATCTTTGGGTACCTATCATGAGATTTATGGGCACTATCTAGTAGTAAGAAGTATAAAAAAAGAAATTCGTTGTATATACATTCGAACCACTGTTGGTCATATTTCTTTTTATCGAGAAATCGAAGAAGCTATCCAAGGCTTTTGCAGGGCCTATTCATATAGTATCTAATCATATAGATCGTATGTATCGTATCTAAGCTAAGTAAATTTATGATACCGGTGTGAATTCGGGTTTCTCCGGTTCAACTAGGATCCTAGTTCTTAAATTTCTACACGAATCAAGATGAATAAAAGGAAGTTTTCCAATCATTGACTCAAACCCATTGTCGAACCGAACCCCACTAAGCGGAATATGGAGGTACTTATGGCAGAACGGGCCAATCTAGTCTTTCACAATAAAGTGATAGACGGAACTGCCATTAAACGACTTATTAGCAGATTAATAGATCACTTCGGAATGGCATATACATCACACATCCTGGATCAAGTAAAAACTCTGGGGTTCCGGCAAGCTACTGCTACATCCATTTCATTAGGAATTGATGATCTTTTAACAATACCTTCTAAGGGATGGCTAGTACAAGATGCTGAACAACAAAGTTTGATTTTGGAAAAACACCATCATTATGGGAATGTGCATGCGGTAGAAAAATTACGCCAATCCATTGAGATATGGTATGCTACAAGTGAATATTTGCGACAAGAAATGAATCCTAATTTTAGGATGACTGACCCTTTTAATCCAGTCCATATAATGTCTTTTTCGGGAGCTAGAGGAAATGCATCTCAAGTACACCAATTAGTAGGTATGAGAGGATTAATGTCGGATCCACAAGGACAAATGATTGATTTACCCATTCAAAGCAATTTACGTGAAGGACTGTCTTTAACAGAATATATCATTTCTTGCTACGGAGCCCGCAAAGGAGTTGTGGATACTGCTGTACGAACATCAGATGCTGGATATCTTACCCGCAGACTTGTTGAAGTGGTTCAACACATTGTTGTACGTAGAACGGATTGTGGCACCATTCGAGGGATTTCTGTGAGTCCTCGAAATGGGATGATGCCGGAAAGAATTTTGATACAAACTTTAATTGGTCGTGTATTAGCAGACGATATATATATAGGTTCACGATGCATTGCCATTCGAAATCAAGATATTGGGATTGGACTTGTCAATCGATTCATAACCTTTCAAACACAACCAATATCTATTCGAACCCCCTTTACTTGTAGGAGTACATCTTGGATCTGCCGATTGTGTTATGGCCGGAGTCCTACTCATGGCGACCTGGTGGAACTGGGAGAAGCTGTAGGTATTATTGCGGGTCAATCTATTGGAGAACCAGGCACTCAACTAACATTAAGAACTTTTCATACTGGCGGAGTATTCACAGGGGGTACTGCAGAACATGTACGAGCCCCCTCTAATGGAAAAATCAAATTCAATGAGGATTTGGTTCATCCTACACGTACACGTCATGGGCACCCTGCTTTTCTATGTTATATAGACTTGTATGTAACTATTGAAAGTGAAAATATTATACATAACGTGACTATTCCACCAAAAAGTTTTCTATTAGTTCAAAACGATCAATATGTAGAATCAGAACAAGTGATTGCTGAGATTCGCGCGGGAACATACACTTTTAATTTTAAAGAGAGGGTTCGAAAGCATATTTATTCTGACTCAGAGGGAGAGATGCATTGGAGTACCGATGTGTATCATGCACCCGAATTTACATATAGTAATGTCCATATCTTACCAAAAACAAGTCATTTATGGATATTATCAGGAAGGTCGTGCAGGTCCGGTGTAATCTCTTTTTCACTCCACAAGGATCAAGATCAAATGAACATTCATTCTCCTTCTGCCGGAGGAAGATATATTTCTAACCTTGTAGTAAGTAATGATCAAGTTCAAGTAAGACACAAATTCTTTAGTTCAAATCCTTCTGATAAAAAAAAAAGCGGGATTCCTGATTATTCAGGGCTTAATCGAATCCTATGTATGGGTCATTTTAATTTCATATATCCTGCTATTCTCCACGAGAATTCGGATTTATTGGCAAAGAGGCGAAGAAATAGATTAATCATTCCATTCCAATCGATTCAAGAACGAGACAAAGAACTAATGCCCCCTTCCGGTATCTCGATTGAAATACCTCTCAATGGCATTTTTCGTAGAAATAGTATTCTTGCTTATTTCGATGATCCTCAATACAGAAAAAAGAGTTCAGGAATTACTAAATATAGGACTATAGGAGTTCATTCCATTTTCAAAAAAGAGGATTTAATTGAGTATCGAGGAGTCAAAGAATTGAAGCCAAAATACCAAATGAAAGTAGATCGATTTTTTTTCATTCCCGAGGAAGTGCATATTTTACCTGAATCTTCTTCCATAATGGTACGAAACAATAGTATCATTGGAGTAGATACACCAATCACTGTCAATATAAGAAGTCGAGTAGGCGGATTGGTTCGAGTGGAGAAGAAAAAAAAAAGGATTGAATTAAAAATCTTTTCTGGGGATATCTATTTTCCTGGAGAGATGGATAAGATATCCCGACACAGCGGCATCTTGATACCACTCGGAACGGTAAAAAAAAAAAATTCTACGGAATCAAAAAAATTTAAAAATTGGATCTATGTCCAATGGATCACACCTACCAAGAAAAAGTATTTTGTTTTAGTTCGACCCGTAATTATATATGAAATAGCGGATGGTATAAATTTAGTAAAACTTTTCCCCCAGGATCTGTTGCGGGAAAGGGATAATCTGGAACTTCAAGTTGTCAATTATATTCTTTATGGAAATGGAAAACCAATTCAGGGAATTTCTGACACAAGCATTCAATTAGTTCGGACTTGTTTAGTCTTGAATTGGGATCGAGACAAAAGAATTTCTTCTATTGAAGAGACCCGCGCTTCTTTTGTTGAAGTAAGTACAAATGGTTTGATTCGAGATTTTCTAAGAATTGACTTAGTGAAATCCCATATTTCGTATATCAGAAAAAGGAATGATCTCTCCGGTTCAAGATTGATCGCTGATAATGAGTCAGATCGCACTAATATCAATCCATTTTATTCTATTTATTCCAAGGCAAAGATTCAACAATCCCTTAGCCAAAATCAAGGAACTATTCGTATGTTGAATAGAAATAAGGAATGCCGATCTTTGATAATTTTGTCATCGGATCATTGTTTTCAAATGGTCCCATTCAACGATGTAAAATATCACAATGTGATAAAAGAATCAATTAAAAGAGATCCTCTAATTCCAATTAGGAATTCGTTAGGCCCTTTAGGAATAGCCCTTCAAGTTGCAAAGTTTTATTCATTTTACCGTTTAATAACTCATAATCAGATCTCGATAACTAAATATTTGCAACTTGACAATTTAAAGGAAACTTTTCAAGTATTTAAATATTATTTAATGAGCGAAAACGGGAGAATTTATAAGCCTGATCTATGCAGTAACATCGTTTTGAATCCATTCCATTTTAATTGGCATGTTCTCTATCATAATTATCATCATAATTCTTGTGAAAAAGCATATACAATAATTAACCTTGGGCAATTTCTTTGTGAAAATGTATGTATAGCTAAAAACGAACCACACCTAAAATCGGGTCAAGTTCTAATTGTTCAAATTGATTCTGTAGTAATAAGATCGGCTAACCCTTATTTGGCGACTCCAGGAGCAACTGTTCATGGCCATTATGGAGAAATGCTTTATGAAGGAGATATATTACTTACATTTATATATGAAAAATCGAGATCTGGTGATATAACACAGGGTCTTCCAAAAGTGGAACAGGTATTAGAAGTGCGTTCGATTGATTCAATATCGATGAACCTAGAAAAGAGAGTTGAGGGTTGGAACGAGCGTATAACAAGAATTCTTGGCATTCCCTGGGGATTCTTGATTGGTGCTGAGCTAATTATAGCGCAAAGTCGTATTTCTTTGGTTAATAAGATCCAAAAGGTTTATCGATCCCAGGGGGTGCAGATCCATAATAGACATATAGAAATTATTGTGCGTCAAATAACATCAAAAGTATTGGTTTCAGAAGATGGAATGTCTAATGTTTTTTCACCCGGTGAACTAATTGGATTGTTGCGAGCTGAACGAACGGGACGTGCTTTGGAAGAAGCGATCTGTTACCGAGCCCTATTATTGGGAATAACGAAAACATCTCTGAATACTCAAAGTTTTATATCCGAAGCCAGTTTTCAAGAAACTGCTCGAGTTTTAGCAAAGGCCGCTCTCCGGGGTCGTATCGATTGGTTGAAAGGTCTGAAAGAGAACGTTGTTTTAGGAGGGACGATACCCGTTGGTACCGGATTCAAAAGATTAATGCACCGTTCAAGGCCAAGGCAACATAACAAGATTACTTTGAAAAAAAAAAGAATTTTCGAGGGAGAAATGAGAGATATTTTGTTCCACCACAGAGAATTATTTGATTTTTCCATTTCAAAGAATTTATGTGATATATCAGAGCAATCATTTCGAGGATTTAATCATTCCTAAGAGCGGATTCTTTCCTTTCAACGCGGTCATTTTATTTGGTAATAGTAATAAAGATAATAACGAATAGAAAAAAATGAATGGCCTGATCGTGTATCAACGGCCAATCTTCGGTAGAAGAGAAGGTTCCATCGGAACAATTATTTATTTCTATTTCAGGATACCTGATCTCTTTTTTTCAAATTCTTTTTTTTTATTTGAAAAAAAAAAGAGAGAAAGTGTGGGGATAAATGACAAAAAGATATTGGAACATAACTTTGGAAGAGATGATGGAAGCAGGAGTTCATTTTGGCCATGGTACTAGGAAATGGAATCCTAGAATGGCACCTTATATATCTGCAAAGCGTAAGGGTATTCATATTACAAATCTTACTAGAACTGCTCGTTTTTTATCAGAAGCTTGTGATTTAGTTTTTGATGCAGCAAGTAGCGGAAAACAATTCTTAATTGTTGGTACCAAAAATAAAGCAGCTGATTCAGTAGCGCGGGCTGCAATAAGAGCTCGGTGTCATTATGTTAATAAAAAATGGCTCGGTGGTATGTTAACGAATTGGTATACTACAGAAAGGAGACTTCATAAGTTCAGGGACTTGAGAACGGAACAAAAGACGGGGAGACTCAACTGTCTTCCGAAAAGAGATGCCGCTATGGTGAAGAGACAATTATCTCGCTTGGAAACATATCTGGGCGGCATTAAATATATGACGGGGTTACCCGATATTGTAATAATCGTTGATCAGCAAGAAGAATATACGGCTCTTCGAGAATGTATCACTTTGGGAATTCCAACGATTTGTTTAATCGATACAAATTGTGAACCGGATCTCGCGGATATTTCGATTCCAGCTAATGATGATGCTATAGCTTCAATCCGATTAATTCTTACCAAATTAGTATTTGCAATTTGTGAGGGTCGTTCTAGCTATATACGAAATTTTTGATTAATAATAAGATAAGATAAATAAATTATTTGGTTTGGGGAACTCCATAGATTTATGGAATCGGTTACTATACTATTACTGAATCGCGCAAAAAAGAATAACCGGAGATATTATGTGATTAGTTGGTATTCAAAATCAAAAATTGAAGTAGACAAGCCGAAAAAGAGATGGTTGAATCAAAATAATTCCTTTTAAAGTTGTATTTCTTTCAGAGGGCAATATGAATGTTCTATTATGTTCCATCAACACATTAAAAAGATTATACGATATATCGGCTGTGGAAGTAGGCCAACATTTCTATTGGCAAATAGGGGGTTTCCAAGTCCATGCCCAAGTACTTATTACTTCTTGGGTTGTAATTGCTATTTTATTAGTTTCAGCCATTATAGCTGTTCGAAATCCACAAACCATTCCTACTGACGGTCAGAATTTCTTTGAATATGTCCTTGAATTCATTCGAGACGTGAGCAAAACTCAGATTGGAGAAGAATATGGTCCGTGGGTTCCCTTTATTGGAACTATGTTTCTATTTATTTTTGTTTCTAATTGGTCAGGGGCTCTTTTGCCTTGGAAAATCATCCAGTTACCTCATGGGGAGTTAGCTGCACCCACAAATGATATAAATACTACTGTTGCATTAGCTTTACTTACGTCGGTAGCATATTTTTATGCGGGTCTTTCAAAAAAGGGATTAAGTTATTTTGGTAAATACATCCAACCAACCCCAATCCTTTTACCGATTAACATCTTAGAAGATTTCACAAAACCCTTATCACTTAGTTTTCGACTTTTCGGAAATATATTAGCTGATGAATTAGTAGTTGTTGTTCTTGTTTCTTTAGTACCTTTAGTGGTTCCTATACCTGTCATGTTCCTTGGATTATTTACAAGCGGTATTCAAGCTCTTATTTTTGCAACTTTAGCTGCGGCTTATATAGGTGAATCCATGGAAGGCCATCATTGACTAGTTTTCGAAATAGTCGTTGTTTTTAGCTTAGCCCGCCGCAATGTATGTGCGGTTCAAAATAATCTACTTAAGGGAACGGAACAAAAATATAGAAAGAAAAAAAAAGGTTATCCAAAATAAAATAAGAAAGATGCAAATAAGGTCTAAATAAAATAAGTATACGATTTTGGCTAAAAGTAAAAAAGATTACCAGGGAATTGTAAAAAAAAATAGGAAAGAGATCCATCTAAAAGATCTTTTTCCTATTTTTCCTAAAAAAACTCTTTCTTTGACCAATTTATACTTCCCTTCAATGAATATTCTTTTTTTTATTGTTTTGGATTTGGATTGTTTTGTTGTATTTTGTTTTGTTCATTCAATTAGAACATTAAATATTAGATTATTAGATTTAGATTAGATTCTATAATAAATTAATATTAATAAAATAATATTAATAAATATAAATAATAAATAAATAAATTAATAAATATTAATTATAAATTATATAGAATTTATATATAATTATAATAATTATAATTATATAAGTATTAGA
>NC_049133.1:5000-12500 GCF_029017545.1 Prosopis cineraria | reverse complement strand
TAAGTTATTACGCTAAAAATGACTCTAAAAGTCTAAGTGTCTCTTGTTAAATTCAAAGCATTCAAAATCTTTTTCTTGACATAGAAATCAAATTAAATATATATGCAAATAATTTGCGTCCAATAGGATTTGAACCTATACCAAAGGTTTAGAAGACCTCTGTCCTATCCATTAGACAATGGACGCTTTTCTTTTCATTACAATTGTTTTTTTATTGTTCTATTCGGAAAAAAGAATATGTGATCTGGGGATTGTGTATTCAATTTAATGATGAATTGCATTTCGATTTTGACTATTTTTATTTTACATTAAATTAATATAATTAGATTAAAGAAATTAAAGAATTAGAATGAATTAAAGAATTCTATTTTATTTTTCGAATTCTAGTCGATTTTTTTTAGTTAAAAACTAAATAACTAAATTAATTAGTTTTAGTTATATATTAATATTAATTTAATGAATTAATTCTATATTCATTCTATATTCTATAATACACAAATTTAGATTCGAATAGAATATAGAGATATAATAGAAGCGGGTAGCGGGAATCGAACCCGCATCGTTAGCTTGGAAGGCTAGGGGTTATAGTCGACGTTGATTCATCATTTTTAACGTCTCTAATTCAAAACCGAACGTGAAACTTTGGTTTCATTCGGCTCCTTTATGGAAGAGATTAACAAATGGAAGACGTAAAAAAAAAATGCCATCCATAACATCTATGTCAGCCCTTCTGTCTGAATCTGTCTGAATGCATTCAAAACATCCCGCTTTTTAGATGATCCCTCTAGAATCTAGAAGAGGCGGATTCTAACAATCTTTTTTTTCTAGTTACTTCGTTCTCTATTTCTATTTAAGAGAATCCTTAGGAAAAGCATTTTCATCGAGCTAAAAAAATATGCCGATATCTCTAGTAAACTAAAGTAATCGTTTAATAGCTATTTTGCTTCAATCTCTCCTATACAAATCAAAAAAATGGAAGATTTAGTTACGATAAAAAAAAAAACTTTCTATATCTTTTTCCATGGATCCTTTACTCATACTCAAAAAATTGGGAGTATTGATCCAATTCAAAAAACTTATGTTTTTGTAATTTCATAATTCAATTTGTCAATTTCGAATTGATTCTTTTTGAATACAAATTACGATAATGTATATTATTCCTCCAATTGTTCGTTGAGAGGTAAAGGATTAAACCCTTTTAAGATAAGAAATAAAGTTTTTGATCGGAATCTGAATCAAACGAGGGATCCCTTAACTAGTAAGGGATCCATAGAACGAATCGCACTTTTACCACTAAACTATACCCGCTTCAATGCGATTATTGTATATAAATGGAACTTTTGTCCAACAAAACAAGGGAATCAGAAAAGAAATAGGATCATAAAAGAATCATCAAATTTATAGTGTTAACGTGTTTCGTAAGGGGATCTAATGAAATTAAGAAAAGAGGACCCATTCATTTGATTTTTGGATTTTGTTTTGCTAAAGGTGTTTTGACAGATCCATCTCGACAAAACTACTTAAGCCATAATATAAAAATGCATTGTGCAAGAATCCTTAGTTCCATTCTTTTTTTTTTTTTTTTCTTTTAGATACTTTACCGGAAAAAAAGAAAAAGTAATAAGAAACGACATTCTTATGTTTGATCTTGTTTCAATAACAAGTATTTTTTTTTTTCAGATTAAATAAATCATTTTTATCCAGAATTCATGGGAACAAAAAAGGCCCGGCTAGGTACTAACCTGGCCGGGCTGAAAAACAAGTTTTTTTATTCTTTATTTTATAAATAATAAATATATAAATAATAAATATTCTATAAATTCTAATAAAATTCTTAATAATATTCTATATTCTATAAATAAGAAATTATTATAATAATCTTTTAAATTTTTTAATTAAACATATATTTATATATTCTTTATTATTAATTATTCTATTATTTAATTAATTTTAAATTTATTTTAATTATATTAATTATTTTTTATAAATTATAAATAGAATTAAAATAGAATTATTAATTTCAATTTCAAAATGGAATATTTTAATATTATTTATTATTTAATTTGAATTATTTAATTTTAAATTAAATTAAATTCATTTTAGTAATGTAGAATTTGAAAATCTCAAATTTTTATTAGAATTCTATTTATTTTTTTTTTTATTCTTTATTAGTTAGATTTTTGATTAGTATTAGAATTTTTTATTATTTATAAGTTATTCTATTAAATTAAAAATCAATTAAATTGAAATTTTAAATTAATAAGTAACTATTAAATTTGAAATTGAAATTAATAAATACTAAGATTAATATAGTAAAATTAAAATAATATATAATTCAATTCTAAATTATTAAAATAGAAATTATTAAATTATTATTCTAATTATATAGAATATATAGAATAGAATATATAGAATTCTATAGAATAATATTAATATAGAGATAAGATAGAAATATGAAATTAAATAAAAAAGAATATAAAAAAAAGAAAGGGCCCTTTTCAATTGGGGAGAGATGGCTGAGTGGACTAAAGCGTCGGATTGCTAATCCGTTGTACGAATTTTTCGTACCGAGGGTTCGAATCCCTCTCTTTCCGTTTCCATCAATGATTTGGTATTTTATTTACCTTTTGAATTTATAGAACAGAGTCTCTTTTGTTTGTTTGTTTGAATTTTTTTATTTTTATTAACGATATTTCTATTTATTATTTATTATTATATTTATATTCTTTTTTTTATTTCTTTTTCAGATTTCAGAATAGTTAAAATTGAAAGATGTAAAATAGATAATAATCATATTTTAAAATCAAGCACAAGCAAGGAAAACACAGAAAACAAAAGAATAAAAAATATGATTTTTTATTCTTCACGTCCGGGATTACGTCCTGGATCGTTAGATAGGAATCCGAAGATGAAAAGAGAAACAAAGAATATCACTACCGTGTAAACAAAAAGTTTTAGAGTAAGCATTACACAATCTCCAAGATCATTAAAAAAAAGAAAGAGAATAGATTCTCCTATACTACACACGAGGATTCACACTGTAAAACTTATCTGATCTTAGAAATTAAAATTGTTAAAATGTTCGAATCTTTTTTTCGAATAAATTCTGAATTTTTCTAGGACAGTATTCAAATTAAAGATCTCATCGAAAACTTACAGCAGCTTGCCAAACAAAAGCTAAGAGCAAAAAGAGTACAGGTATTACTGGCATAATATCCACAATTGGATTCAAAAAAGCATAGGCTTCAGGTAATTTCACGAAGAAAAAACTACTTGAATAAAGAGCAGAGTTAATACAAATACAGACCAAACTAAAGATATTAAGCATAACAAACATTTTGTTCTTTAAGATAATTGTATTTTTTCTTTTTGTGAATTAAATTAATAAAAATTCAAATTAAGTTAATATTATTATTAATTAATAATAAATAATATATATATTCTGAATTTTCTAATACTAATAAATCCATTTCATTTCGTTTTTTTTTATTTCATTTATGATTTATACTATTAATTTTAATATACTATTAATTAAATATTTAATTAATATAAATATATTAATTAATTAAATTAATATTAAAAAAAGATATTAATTAAGAATATCAATAAGAAATAAAAAAAAAGAAATCAAAAAAATGGAAAATCAAAATAATAATAAAAATCGAATACGAATAATAGAATAAAATACAATAAATATTAGAATAAAATAGAAGAATATATAGAATAAATAAAAAAAATAGAATTAATTACGAATAAAATGATGAATCAAATAAGAAAAAGTAGACCCCAAAAATCCTTCTTTGATTTGAACTTATCCAATTCAAAATCTTTCCATTCTGAAATAAAAAGAAATCCAAAATAGAAGAAATCAGACTTTCATGCAATATCTTAATTGAATTATATATAATGATCAATAATTTCAGTTTAATTCTATATCTAGACATATCAAAATTCTAGCAACAATTTATTCTTTAGAGATATTTAGATATTTGGACTGGAATTGACGAACAACCAATATCAATAATAGTGTAGTGTTTAGTAGTGTCGAATAGAAATAGAAATGGGGCGTGGCCAAGCGGTAAGGCAACGGGTTTTGGTCCCGCTATTCGGAGGTTCGAATCCTTCCGTCCCAGAGCATATCCATTCATGATATATATCATATCTGAATACAAATTCTATATCATAATCAAAATCAAATTGTCCTTTTTTGAGAAACCTTTTGTTTATTTGTTTAAGAGTATATAATATTGGGTAGAATGTGATTCTTCTTTTTTTTTTTAATGATTCGTCTCTAAATCGAGTCGCTTTGAAAATGTAGATTCAAAAAGAACTTCTTTTTTTTTAATTCGTCTTATTGTATATTCAAAATGTATATTATTATTTTAATTTTAATAAAAACTAATAAATTTAATAAAATATAAAATCTAAAAAAAGAAGATTTTTTCTATTAGTTATATATTTATAATTATAATAATTATATATTTTTATTAATATATTGAATATTAATTAATAATATATTTCTATTTATTTTTTAGAATATTTTCTAAATTTATTAATTATTAATCTATTTATAAATTCAAAATTTATAAATTTCAATTTGATAATAAATAAAAATCTTCTATTAAAATTTTGAATTCTAATATTTTTTGCTATTTTTCTTTTTTTGAATAAGAAGATTTCGAATCTCTATTTTTCTAAAAAAGAAAATAGAAATAGAATAGAAATTATATTCCTACAATATCGAGTTAATTTTCTTTTTTTTTATACTTCTTTACTTTTACTTTATAAATTTGCCATTCATATGGAAGGAAAAAATATGGATTATTATGGATCCATTGAATCAATGACTATTCATGATTTCAGAATTGAATCAATTACATGCCGGCTCCAAACTAGAGGAATGTTATGGTAAAGCTTCGTTTGAAACGATGTGGTAAAAAGCAACGTGCGACTTGAAAGACATGATTCCATTAGCCGTGGATTCTTACATCCACCATTTTTATATTATATAGAAATGAAGGTGCTCTTTCTCGACATCGTTTGTTCTATTCCACTCGAATTTCTTTTTTTGGGGAGCAGAGAGGGTTTGATGATGGAAATAGTACATGATGGAGCTCGAGTTGATTCATTTCTCAGGGGCAAGTTTCTAGGGTTAGTGAAAATTAATAAGTTAGAACAACTTCGTAAGTATATTTTCGCTATAGAAATCGAAAGGATCCAATTCGAGCAAGTTAAAAAAAAAAAGTAAAATTTGTTGGAATTGGTAAAACTATTTCGATCAAAAGTGGATCTGGGGGAATCAACCATCTATTTGTACGATTCTTTGATGGAAAGAAATAAAAAAATTGGTATGTTGCTGCCATTTTTGAAATGATTAAAGATCCTCGAAATAATGTCTAAACCCAATGATTCAAGGAAAAGCTAACGGATCGTGGAACAAGTAAATACCGTTTTCAATTGTCTCAACAACTATATTAGACTGACTGAAGACGAAAAATAGATTCTAAAGGAGACAGACAAGAAAGGGTGTAGAGACCGCTCAATAAATGAAATAAAATACCTAATTAAAGGTTTTGTTTTCCTTTGAGTTATTTGAGAGTTATCCAACTTGAGTTATGAGGTTGCGAATACGAGTGATTTTCTTTTTTCGGGAAAGAATAAGAAAAAAGTATTTAATTTAAATCATAGTCTAATGGATTTGATGATTTTATGAATCTATTTGACATCATAATTCTATACATAGACAGAATTTTGAATTTTCTCGAGCCGTACGAGGAGAAAACTTCTTATACGTTTCTAGGGGGGGTGTATTGTTTATCTATCCCAATGAGCCGTTTATCGAATCGTTGCAATTGATGTTCGATCCCGAAGAGAGGGGAGAGATCTTCGGAGAGTGGGTTTTTATGATCCGATAAAGAATCAAACCTATTTAAATATTCCTGTTATTCTATATTTCCTTGAAAAAGGCGCTCAACCTACAGGAACTGTTCAGGATATTTCAAAAAAGGCGGGTGTTTTTATGGAACTTAATCCTAATCAACAAACGAAATTCAATTTCAAAATAAATAAATAAAAAAAAAAAAAGAAAAAGAGGGGGTGGATGACTTTTCTATAGATTTATATAATCCTTTTCTCTCTTATCCCCCCATCCCCCCGCTCTCTTGTTCTATTCATACCTAATTTTTTCATACCTAATTTTGGTTTCTTATTGCTGCCATAGAATGCTGTTTTTTATAACTACAAAAATCCATTTTTATTGATAATATAAAAATGGGCAAATGAATAAAAATAAACTAAATTAAGTAATAAATGAAGTAATTGGGTCTATAAATACATTATCCTCAAGGAGCTGGTTTTTGTTAGAATTCTCTGAAGAACTTTAAAAAGAAAGGGGGGTTAGGTTAAGCTTTCTTATTCTATTTCTATTTATTCTATTTCTATTTATTCTATTTATATTGATTGAATTATTCTATTTTTGAATTTTTATTGATTGAACAAATCCGATCTCTACCTTTTTCTTTAATTTTTGTATCCGCCTTTTTTGTATCTATGTCGATTATTTATGTAGTGTTAATACAACAAGATTGCTTGGTTTTTTTATTTACTTTACTTTAATTTAAAAATGGAAAATGGAATTGTATTAAGAACTTTATTAATTATATATTTAGTAATTATATATTTATATTCTTAGTATTTATTATTTTTTGATTTTTTATTAGTAATTTGAATTAAATTCAATTGGATTTCAATTGGTATTTATTCAATTTAATATTTAAGTTTTTAATTCGTTTATTTTCTCCATTGTATTCTTTTTTCAACATTAATATTGACAACAGTGTATCAAACAAATATAATCCGATCGTGAATAAATGGATCCATTTATTCCCGTTCCATAGGATTTTTTTTTACTTCATCAAATAGATGGGTTCGTTGGATTTTCTGGGATAGAAAGAAGAAAAGAAGTTCTTTTTTTTAATAAAAAAAAAATTAAAGAAATACTTTTTTGAATTTTGAATTAAAGAAATCTTTTTCTTTATATCTTTATAATTATTTCTTTATACTATACTTTATAATTTAGAATATAATAATATACTAAATAATATACTATATAATAATAATATAAATAATATATATATATAATAATAATCAAAATCAAAATTGATAAAAAATTTTAAATAAAAATAAATTAAATAAACAAAATGAAAATAATGTATAACAATAACAAATGTATAACAATAACAAATGTATAACAATAACATAGGAGACAAAGAGGCGGTCTATAAATTGTTATTTTCTTTTTTTATCTGTTATCTTCTGAGAAAATCTTTTGTATTTTAATCTGATCTGAACATTTTTATGTTCAGAATCGATTCGACTTCGACATTTAAAATCCTTTTTCTGGATTTTCTATTTTCATTTTAATGGAATATTTTTCCAATTCAATCTTTTTATTTATTTTGATTGCGGTTGTATCTACACATCTTATTAGTTTATTTTTGT
>NW_026557596.1:446-4999 GCF_029017545.1 Prosopis cineraria | reverse complement strand
CGGTAAACACTAACCAGAGTCAAACCTCAGCATAATCAAAATTATAGATTTACAAGCAATGGAGAAGTCAAAAGGACAAAGAACAC
This sequence comes from Prosopis cineraria, assembly GCF_029017545.1. Taxonomy (NCBI): domain Eukaryota; kingdom Viridiplantae; phylum Streptophyta; class Magnoliopsida; order Fabales; family Fabaceae; genus Prosopis; species Prosopis cineraria. Next base: position 4,913 of record NW_026557596.1, on the reverse strand, counting down.
AAGATGGAGCAGATGTTGAATATGCATAACAGTGGAAATTTGGGTATAGTTTCTATTTTAGGAGAAAAGTGAAGTTGAGGTAGAAATAAATCAACATGGCTTACTGATAATTGAGATTGGAACTTGGTTGAAGTTGAAGAGTTGGAAGAGGTAATTAAACCAGTGCAGAAACAGGATCTGTGCAGGGAAACGGATAGCACGTCTGGCTTGAATCGAAGAGTTAGCAAACAAATCTAGTTGGCTTTTGCGGGCGTGAGGGGCAAAAACGGAAAATTGAAGCAATTTAGGGGATCACGGAGGAGCCGCCCCACCAAGGCAACCCGACCAGGCCACTGTCTTAGAGACCAAGACCGTTCCGTACCCCCAACATTTCCATATTCCATTCCAATTCAGGAAATGATACATGAAACTCGCGCATGGTAATTGGTCAGAATTCAGATACATTAACATAGGAAAATGGCAACTTTTAATCTTTAAAAATATTGATCTTTATATTTAAAAAAAAAATTATACTCTCTCTATTAAAAAATATAAGACATTGTTAACCGAGTCTCACCTGCAATAAAGTAGTTATCTACTTTCCAACTAACCTTATCTTTTCATATTTACCCTTATTAAACACCCTACAATAAATATAAAGTCATTATCAATAGAGACACTTTTAGAAAAAAAAAAGGCAATAATTACACCTTAAAAGACTAAAAATATCTTATATTTTTGAACATTCAACTCTTAAAAAAATACCTTACATTTTTTAAGGAAGAGAGTAATTATTAAAATTATTTTAGAATTTTAATATTTAGAAGTCTTAAATTTTAAAATAACCTTAATATTTATAATTTTTTAAATGTATATTAACCAATACTATAAACATTTAAAAATATAGGAATTAGTTTATAATTGAGTCAAAATTATAAAAATTGAATTATGACGAGTCAAAGTTTAAGTATTGAATTACAACATAACCAAAACTATAAGAATTAAATAATTAATTTTTTTAAAAATACTACTATGTTGAACATAAAATTTAATGACAGTCATACCAAATGCAATATTTATAGTTTCATACTTTGTTTTAAAAAATAATATTTACATAAATTAATATACACCATAACAACACTAAATAAATGTTTTACTGATCAATTCATTTTTCATAAATTGACCCGTAATCCTCACATCTTTTTTCGTTAATCAGATTAATTCATCAATAATTCTAATTTTTATGATAAACTATTTCCATCTTTTGTTCTCTTTATCATACCCGATATTATTTGTAAATATTTTTTCATCCTTAATTATACCTAATATTGATTTTTTTATACTTATTTCCATTGTGTTTTCTCTTCCATTCATTTTTTTCATTCTTTCCAAAAATATATATATTCTTATATACCAAACAAGGAAAAAGATTCTTTCTCAACATTGCTTTGGTAGAATCCTTCACCAATTCCCCTTTTTTCTGTCAAGTGAATTACTTCAAATTAGATGTGACCTTGATTTTATGTAACATATTACAAGATTTAAAACATATCATTCTACCAATAGTAAAATGCCAAATGGCATGACAAGATTTGGTATATGACACTAATGATTAAAACTAGAAACTACATTTAAGGAAAGACCTGGGCTCCATCTACGGATGAATTTATAAAGCTTAATGCTAATGTATCTGTTAGAAGTGACCAAAGTAGTGCTTGTGGTGGTGTTATTAGAAATCATAGGGTAAATGGTTGAAAGGCTTTGCAATATACTTAATCCTTGCCCCCTACAATAGCATAAGTAAGTTGACGTGATGTATAGTTAGAGGAGAATAATAAGCGTGTTTAGTTAAAACTTCAAGTATAAATAAGTCTAAAGTGAAATTGGGTCACTTGAGGACCAAAAAGTGGAGGAAAACAAGCTAAAAAGCCTCTGTACCACATGCCGCGGCATGTGCGTTGTGCGCCATGGCACATAAGGCTATTAGGCGAGACCTATCTTCTCTATACCACATGCCATGGTGCGTGGGGATAGGCGCCACAGCACATGGTGTGAATTCTGCAAAATTTAGTAGTGTTCTAGTGCGAAAAACATAAAAGAAGAAAAGGAAAACGGAGGAAACTCACATTTTATCTGCTAGGGCATGATCTAGGGAAAGATTTGAGAAGGTTTAAAACTCTAAATCATTCAAGGTAAGATTCCTAAACCTTTTGTCTCCTTTCCTCTTCCATTTTCTCAAGGATTTGAGTTAGGGTTTGAATGAGGATGATGATTTCGGTCCATGTGGGGTATAGGTATAAATCCATTGACTTAAATAGAGTTAATAGGAATTGTTTAGAGTATTTAAACATAGTATAAATGATTTTGGTGGTTGTTGAAAATAGAGCTCCATTAATATTCAAAAATAGACATTAAATCTATCATTATCATGGTTGTTAAGGTATTAATGGCAATGTGGATATTCAATGAAGCTATATGATGTTATAGATAGATAATAAACTCAATGTTTAGGCCTAAATGTAAGCAATGTGGGTATTGGGTAAGTTAGAAATGGAGAGTGAGCTAAGAATTGTGTATGTTTGACTTTATTGATGAATTCAACTTGGTTGATTGTAGGTTGAACTCTTGGACACCTATGTGGCTTAGAAATACAAGCTTGGAAGCTAGTAGATTAAGGGATATACCTTTGACATCTCAAAGGTTTAAGATAATCGGAAAAACTTTATTTTGAGTAGTTATGTGTTTATTACAATGTGGATGTTAATTATGTATTTAAAATGAAATTTTTGACTTGTGAATGAGTACATCATGCAATAAAAACCTCATATTTATCAAATCATTTTGATGTGTGTCAAGCATGCTAAAGATATTTCAAATGAGTTTTAAATTTGCAAAAGTGATAATTGATATGAGTTGCATGTTTATGATTTGCTTTAAATGAGCGGTTGATAATGGTTTGATGAAGAAGAATAATTGTGATTGAAAAGGGTGTGTTTTATATGATATAATTAGAAATGAGAATATACCCTCGCATGGGTAGCACACGGTCGCAAGCCCAGCGTGCAGATTGAGTTTGATTAAATGAAAATGTGAAAATAAGTGAGTATATTTATGGCATGATCAGTGGGCCAGAGTTCGCCTAGGGATTGGGAGTAGAGAAAAATCCGTATAATATTTAGGCTGCCCTCCAGTGTATGGGAGTATAGCCTTGTCTTACAGTTTGTCGAGGGACTAAATCCTAGCTTTCTCCATCAGTTCAATGTGGAGAATTGTCTAGGATATGAGACACCCCAGGGATTTGAGAATGAGTGAAGTCGTGGTTCGAGAGTGAGTCATGTGACTTATGGCCGGGTCACACTTCATGATTGGTGAGTTTGAGTAGTCCAGTTACACGAACAGAGTCTTAAATAATTTACTAATACTAAAGAAGTGTGCGGCAATTATTTTTAAAAAATGCTTAGTAAGATTTAAATATGAGTTGTATTGTGGCATATCATAGATTTTATAGATATCACACTTGCTTATCAAGTACTAGAAATATTATTCCCCTTTAAACCTAAAAACCCAATCATAAAACCCCAATCCTAAACCTTAATTTTTAAAACCCAAACCCTAAGCCTAAAACCCTAAACCCAAAACTCCAAGCTCAAAACCTTAAAACTGAAACCTTAAGCTTAAAACCTTAAACCCAAGATCTTAATACCAAAACCTTATTCTCAAAGCCCAAAACTCCAAACCCCAATCCTTAATCACAAAACCCTAAACCCAAAATCCATTCTCAAAACCATAATACCAAAGCTCCAATCTTAAAACCTTAAATCCAAAATCCCAATCCCAAACCCCCAATTTCTAAACCCCAAACCTTAAGTCCAAAACTCTAAACCCAAAATTTCAATCTCAAAATCCCAATCAAGAACCTTAATTTTAAAACTCTAAACATAGAAACCCAATTGTAAAACACTAATCCTAAACCCCCAATCTCCAAACTCTAAGCCCTAAGCCCTAAGCCCAAAACCCCAAACCTAAAACCTTAATCTTAAAACAAAAAACCCCAAACCTCAATCCTTAATCTCAAAACCCCAAACTCAAAGCCCTAATGTTAAAATCCCAATACTAAAACCCCAATCTCAAGACCTTAAACCCGAAAACCCAATCGTGCAACCCCAATTCTAAACTCGCAATATCCAAGCCCTAAACTTAAGCCTAAAACTAGGGTTTGGGGTTTGGGTTTTAGGGTTGAGGGTTTTAGGGTTTTAAGGTTTCAGGTTCAGGTTTAAGGCTCAAGGTTTCAGGTTCAGGTTTCCGAATTTAAGGTTTAGGGTTTAAGGTCAAGGGTTCTTAGGGTCTAAGGTTTAGGGTTTAGGGTGTGGGGTTTAGGGTTTAGGGTCTAGGGTGTGGGGTCTAGGGTCTAGGGTCTATAGGGTTTAGGGTTTGGGGTTTTGATGTTTGGGGTTTGGGGTTTTGATGTTTGGGGTTTAGGGTTTAGGG
>NW_026557596.1:0-346 GCF_029017545.1 Prosopis cineraria | reverse complement strand
AAACCCTAAACCCTAAACCCGAAACCCCTAACCCGAAACCCGAAACCCTAAACCCTAAATCCTAACCCCTAAACTAGAAACCCGAAACCCCAAACCCCTGACCCCTAAACCCTAACCCCTGAACCCCCGAGCCCGGAACCCGGAACCTAGAACCCAGAACCCCAAACCCCGAACCCGAACCCGAACCTGAACCCCAAACCCCGAAACCCGAAACCCCAACCCCCAAACCCAAAACCCCAACCCCTAAACCCCCAACCCCAACCCTGAACTCTGAACCTAAAACTCAAAACCCAAACCCAAAACCCGAACCCAAAGTCCTAAACGCTAAACCCTAAACTCAAAACCC
>NW_026557595.1:0-4999 GCF_029017545.1 Prosopis cineraria | reverse complement strand
GTGTCAAAGTTGGACCATCTAAATTTAAATGGGGTGATTCAGATTTAATATACTTTTATTTTTATATTTTTAATATTTTAAAATTTTAATAGATGCATGATTTAAAAAATTGAAATTCAGTTTCAAATTCAGATCCCATCGAATCGATGAACATGCGACACGCAGCCCATGTTATTTTGGTCTTTTCCTTTGATTCCGTATTCTCTTTCTTCACTTAAGATGACAAGTGAACAACGTATCCTCCCCTTCTGTTCTGGTCTTTCCTTTCATTCATTCTCGATCATTCTTTCGGATAAGAAAATCTCAGATCTTGCTGCCTCCATCTGCTTATCAGCTGGAAGCAAAGCACCGTAAAGAGGAGGGTTATTATAAGACTAGAAGTTGTGAGAGAAAGCTGAACAAGGTGGCTGATCGAAGGCATGGAAAGAGACCTCTACCTTCTGATCATCATGATGCATCAGAAGCCAGGAGAGAAGGTTTCATGTCTCGAGCTCACCCATCACCATCAGATCAGATCCAAAGGGAAGAAACTTCACCTTCTACCTTTTCGTATCTTCTCAGCACGGCCAGTGATACAAAAACCTTCTCAGTCCCAGTCTCACATGGTCAAGTAACCACCTCTTCTGGGGGGATCCAGAAGCAGGACCCATCCCGGCCTCCACGTCAAAATCAAGGTATTTATAAGGTCCCATATGCCCCTTTTCTTTTCCTAACTGTTAAGAATATTACCAATAATTCTTACCTCACACACTATCTCTCTCTCTCTAAGAAATTACATGATTATGATGATAATATGGCTGGATATATATGAACACCTCCCCATGTTAATTTTTTCGCACACAGTACTTTACGAAGACATTTCCATCAATTATTAACCCGAGTGCAACTAGCTATAGCTGGCTAGGGACCTAGGGTGGTGCTTCGATTTACTTGCAAAACTTGATTGATCTCTCGATCTATCTCTGTTGATCCGATAATGATGTTGATCTTACGGCGACAAGTGATTCAGTATATCCGCACTGTGTACTTGCCATTGGTGTGTCGTTTGTATGTATATAGTTTGAAAATTTGTATGTAGTGCTATATTTTCTGAAAATGTTGAACTTGGACACTTTGACAGGCGACAGTGTGAGAAAGAGAAACTATAGAGGAGTAAGGCAGAGACCATGGGGGAAGTGGGCCGCCGAAATCCGAGACCCTAAAAAAGCAGCTAGAGTGTGGCTTGGCACCTTCGAGACGGCCGAGGATGCAGCCGCTGCTTATGATGCTGCAGCGTTAAGGTTCAAAGGAAGCAAAGCTAAGCTCAATTTCCCCGAACGCGTTTCTTTAGCTCCTTCTCCAACCATTTCATATTCGTCACAAAGCCTGCCGAGGCCTGAAGCGGCGCAGACGGTGTCTCAACCGCCTCTGGCTCCACCAACGGTCGACGAAGGGTTCCCGAATCTATTGCAGTACGCGCAGCTGCTTCGTGGTGGCCATCATGGTGACCTGCAAAGAGCTGCTTGGTCGGGACTTTATACGTATCAGAATGAGCCGGTATTTCTGGGCGATTCTTCTCTTCCGTTATTCTCGTCATCACCGGGAGTACTGTCTTCTTCGTCTGCTTCCATGTCTGAGTCTGATCAACAGCAGGTTCAAGATGCAAAGGGTGCGAAGATGGGAGATTATGGTACTTCTGGTTCTTGTTTTTTTGATGAAAGAAACACAAGTGGATAGTTTAACGAAATTTCCATAGATACATTTCATGAAAGATACACGAGTGCATGCAGGGGAGGAGCGGGTAAGTAATAAGAAAGTCCGTTCATATGCCTTGATTTTTCAGCTTGATTAGCGCCTCTGATTCTGAGACAATTATACGAATGATACGTTCCTTTTTTCGCTGATACGCGCATATATTTTCTATTATTTTACTTCAAAGATCCAATTACTATCTGTATAATCATCGATCTTCAGCACCATTATGTTGATTGTTATTGACTTTCATTCTTTACGAGTTATGTGGCGGATTCATGGCACAAATTAAAATTACTACATTAATGAATACTGAGAAGAGTAGTGCACATGCCCTATTTATATGGATATATATATATATATATATTTCTCACTAACTGTGTATTTAACATATAACCTATACAAAATTTAAATACGAGGTATTGAACAATGTAAATGCCTCCACCATCTAGTTTCCAAACATGTAATACTTCATTGGTGTTTTCCCCTTATATGAGATTGAATGTGAGAGAAAGAAACAAGACCCATGCGTGCTCCATGTTCGAGATTTGCGTTGACGCTAATTAAGATGTAGTCTTCTAGATCATGATACAGAAATATATATACAAAATTCGTGAGCATACACATATATGGCAGATGTATTCATTATATATAGTTTTCTTCACTTGTAAAAATAATATAATTTGATGACAGATAATAAAGCCATGAAGCCTCGTGCTTTAAAGTGGTAGTTATATATATAGCCAATTTGAGGTTAACTTGGCCAGAAAAAACTATTCCACACGGTGGTACGCATCAAAATTAGTGTAATATAGCCCTGCACTCCAAATTAACTCTGACAAATATGAATGGAATAGAGTGCTGTAGTCTACTTATTAGTTTGGAAAATATAATTATTGTTTTCTATAATTTTATCAGATTTTGTTTTTAGTTTTTACAATTTTTTTAATGTTTTCAGTCTTTATAGGGATTGAAATTATAGATATCTGAATAATAAGTCTCACTCAAATTTTTAAAATTATAAAGACTAAAAATATTAAAAAATTATAAATACTAAAAGCAAAACACAATAAAACCATTGGAAGTGAAGATTATGTTTTTCTTTTTAATTAGTACCGACGTGTTTAATGACGCAGTGCTTCTTTTAGAAAGTCCAAATCACGACCAACATTATCAAAGGAAAGAATTACCACAAAGAAATGGCATCGACTGGTTGGTTGAAAAGGAGAAGAATATGATAAAATCACATCGAATCGAAAAATTTGACAATTGATAGTTTTGATAAAACAGTTGGAGGAGGTTCATTAATTATTAGAGACTCTCAATTAGCTAGTAGCAAGCAGTTTGTTTAGATATGAGAAGTCAGATTTACACGTTAAGTCAATGTCTGCGTCTACTGTTCCCTTCTGTCTCCTCACTGCATTGCCCAGTTGCATGCAGTTATGCAAGCCGTTTCTGCAAATAAAAAAGCAATGGCATTTTAATTAATATTTTTTTCTTCTATATATGCGATCTGCGTTCTAAGAACTGCAGCAGCCTATTTATATTCTAGCACGTGGCACTGCCAGACTAACAAAACATGAGTCGAACTACGAGTGGCATGTGCTGTGATTTACTTTTAGGTTTTACCTCATCTGCTTCATTAAAAGGAGCGTTTGTTATACTTTTAGGTTTTACCTCATCTGCGGTAACTTGCAATCCTGTAGATTAGTGTCCATGTTTTTTGAAGTTTGAAATGCATCCACGATATTAAAAGGCAACGACCGAAAGAATACAGAAAGTTCCGACAACAATTACCAGAAGAAAGATGAATATACAAAGCAAAGGGGAAAAAAAAAAAACCAAAGGCAACAAGAAGGGTGAAGAGCTAGCAAAATTAACCAATGCCTAGTCTGCATGAAGGAGTCGCAACAACACCGGCAGCAAAACCTAGAGCATGGCATATGAGATCAGAAGAGATGATAAAGAGAGTGATGGTGATTCCACTCACCCAATTGGGTACATTAGTTGCAAGGAAATTAGCAGCAAGTTACCCCTACAAGGAGTAAAGAGGAAGGAAGCTGATCCAATCTTAATTTGAAGCCAAAAGATTGAGGATTTCCAAAATGATATCACGACATCTTTGCTCATATTGATTAGGACAACTCGCTTCCATAGTTGATGAGAAGCAATGAATCAGATTCAAACATTACATTGTCGTTACCAAGATTTGTGGCTAACATTATTGTTTTAAAGAGCAAGTACCTTGGTCATGAAAGTTGATACAGATTTAATTTTATCCATGAAGGCCCATTTAAAATTTCCCAACCGATCTCTACAGTTCTTTACATTAAAAGGACCAACACAGATGTTTGTCTTTAAGAGTATCCTCAGGAGGAAAAAGCAATGTCCATGTTGTAACATCCGAGAAAATTAAGCGTGGTTAGTTAACCTAATAAGTGTGATTAGTAAATTATTGAGGTGTGTGGCCAGAAAGGCCTCATTGGTATAATTTATTGTGATTTCAACCCTAAAAGGGGTTCAAAGTAAAGTCGGGTCACCTGGGCAAGGAAGGAGGGGAAAAAGTGAAGGAATGCACTCTATGCCACATGCCGTTGCGTGTGGTTAATCTGTCACAGTACATGGAGGCAATTTTAAATGCAAAAGGCCTCTCTGTGTCACGCACAGTAGCAGAGGGGCACATGGCCAAAATCTTGATTTAATCTATTCATGCTCTACGTGTGAGAACAGAGGGGAGAAAGATTTAGGAATGAAGAACATAACTTAGCGTTGCTAGGCACAATTTGGGACCTTATTGGTGATATTGTGGAGCTTTCTAACTTACAAAGTGAATATATAGTGCTTCTTTCTTCCTTTCTCTATCACATTTATGAAGGTTTGAGCTACGGTTTAAGCATTAATGGTAATTTTCAATCTATAGAAGTTATGGGTTCGATTGCATTGGTTTAAAATAAATATAATGGGAGTTGTTAGAGGTAGTTAAACCCTACATTAGTGATTTTGTGTATGGTTAGTTGAGTGGAGTATTTAATGTCCAAAAATTATAATTAATATGGTTGTTGGGAGTGTTTGAGGCTCATTGATGATGGTTTAATGACTCAAGGATAGTAATATGAGTTAAATAGAATCTAGTGAACCCATTGGGTATAAATAGGTAGTGAATTATGAGATTGGTTGAGTAAAAAATGTGGAATTAATATTGATAAAGTCCGAAGAACGGGATTATGATGATATTCTTGATTATGATTGTTGTTGATTCGAATTGATA
>NW_026557594.1:3026-4999 GCF_029017545.1 Prosopis cineraria | reverse complement strand
AACTTCGAATAACTTTTTTCTCTCAAGTAAAGAGAAAATTAAAATTTGTCTAAGCAGAAAAGCAAATTACATGAATTCTAATTGACCCGAACTGACAAGTTGCTTGACAATATGCTTAATAGCTTCACTCTGATCCCTCCACCATCGCTGAAAAAAAGCCTGCATTGATGATGAAACAATGTAAAAATTGATCCTGGAAATTCTTGAAAGCATTAAAAAAAATTCAGGACTGATGTAAGCGAGTACCAAAAACTATACCATAAATGATCATATGGTTGCCAATTCTTAACAAAAACGTGTACATAAACAATGACATTAAAGGCATAAACATAGCTTTAAGGAACAACAAGCAAGAAATTTAGACATATAAGTCTTAGCTCACGGTTGGTACGATAGAATGGTTTTTAAGGAAATGAGAATCAGAATGGGAAAGGGAAATGGTCTTCCATGGAATCAATTTGCATCTTGGTAGTTGGTACATCCTTTATAATAAAAAAGGGATGACTAGTCTTAAACAATAAAAAGTAGGATTAATTTTGTCCTCGGCATTTTGGTTTCTAAGGGAAGTGACATTTCCTTAACTATCTTGATAGAAGGCTCCTTCCCATGGTTAGTGGAAGTAAGCTTTTCAATAAAAAAGTCATCATGACTTATTAAACACACCGAGAAGGTCTTCTCTCTCTCTCCTTGTTCATCTCTTGAAACCCTTTCCTCTCTAACAATTACCAAACATACCCTTACAATGTGACAAATTTGGTCTGGGATTTCTAGATATTTTTAATTATCAATATCACAAGCATTGACAAGCCCATCATACTGTGGAGATGCACTGATCTAAACCGGGCCAATTTCCTGTTAGACATTCAAACAAGCAGTAGATTAGTTTAATTTATTAAAATTCATTGAAGCCATTTGAAATTTGCATAGGTTATAATTAAATTAGAAGTTGGTGCAGCATTTCAAGAAACTGCAATTCCATAATTTTGCCAGAAGAATTCTGAATGCCCTTAGTTGTCAGTACCACAAGTATCAGACTACTAGCAAACCAGCGAAATGTGCAGGAAGCTGCATGGATCAAGGGGAAGCAAATTGCCTCATTAGATACAAGCAAGAGTTCGACTTTCCACATTAATTGAGGGGTTCTGGAAATTGCGCCAATTAAAAGTACATTACACTGGCAGGTGGGGCCTCCAAAGTTTGAACTGAAACTTCCGAAGGGCTAAGGTTTGTGGGAACGATTATTCCAACTTCTAATATATTTTCATCTGGGTTACTCAGTAATCGCCAGAAGGAATAAGGACAGAAAAGATTGCCAGAAGTAAAGGACATAGGAGAAGCTAGTAACTCACTATCTCAACGTAGATAAATTTCCGATTCTTGTCAGCCAACAGCGAGGGAACTAAGGAGTTAACACCATTTGAACACAAGCCCCCTGCAAAATTCAACAACTATATGAAATTTACAATCTCCAAGCGAAGTTGTGCAAATTACTAGTAGTAGTGAGTGAGTGAAAGACCTGAATCGAATTATTAGAGCCAACATAGTACTGATCAACAGTCTTCAACAAACCAACGTCGTCGTGGGTGTGAGGAACCAGGTGAATGTTTAGCTTACCGGGAACTATGCTCTGCGATGTGTTATACACTATGAACTTGGATTGCCCGCAAAAGATTTCTCCAAAAAGGAACAGCAACAAAAGTAACTGATTCGCCATTAGAAGCTCACGCCAATCCTCGAGTAAAGCAACTCCAGACACACTACGAAATAGTATCCTCTCTCAGTCTACCGCTTGATGTTCATGCACAGCGCTAATTTTACAATTCATCGGACTAATTTTCAAGGTGATTTTCTCAGCATACGAAGCTCTTTTGACTTCACCTTCTTCGCGCAAATGCAGCCAAAATCAGTCAAGTGTTTGGTAGATCGATTCTGTTGACTTTTCTGAATTATGCACTTGCGTTTCCAAAATTTAA
>NW_026557594.1:0-2926 GCF_029017545.1 Prosopis cineraria | reverse complement strand
CTGTGTGTACCTTACCTTTTGATGTGAAGATTTCTACTCCTGCTGGTTTGACTGTAAGGACTGCTAAGGCATGTCTAAATGTAGAGGTTGAGTATGGGGTCGAAAGACCACCATAGACCTTCATTTGTTTGTCTTTGTCTGGGATTGATGTTATTGTGGGGATGGATTGGTTGTCTGCAAATGGAGCTGTACTTAATTGTCAGAAAAAGAGTGTGTCACTCTCAGTTCTTACTGTAACCCCTGTAGAGTCCCAAAGTCCTATGTTGTTGTCTGCAGCTCAAGTAGAACAGTGTATAAGAAAGGGCTGTCAAGCTTTTATGATTTTCTTCTCAATCAAGGCAGAGATTGAAGAAGGTGTAGATCAGATTCCAGTAGTGAGAGAATTCCCTGACGTCTTTCCTACTGAAGTGATCGGTTTGCCTCCAGAACGAGAGGTTGAGTTCTCGATTGAACTCGTACCTGGTACGGGGCCTATTTCTAAGGCACCCTATAGGATGTCTCCATCGGAGTTAGCTGAGTTGAAGAGACAAATTGAAGAGTTGTTAGAGAAGGGGTTTATCAGACCGAGTGTATCACCATGGGGGTCACCGGTACTGTTTGTGAAAAAGAAAGATGGAAGCCTTAGATTGTGTATTGATTAAGACAATTGAATAAGGTAACCATCAAGAATAAGTACCCCTTACCTCGAATTGATGATTTGTTTAGACCAATTAGTCAATTCAGCGTGGTTTTCTAAGATTGATCTAAGATCAGGGTATCATCAATTGAGGGTTAGAGCAGAGGATATCCCTAAAACTGCTTTTAGGACTAGATATGGGCACTATGAGTTCCTAGTGATGCCGTTTGGGTTAACAAATGCCCCAGCTGTCTTCATGGATTATATGAATCGAATCTTCAGGCCTTATCTCGATGAATTTGTTGTAGTCTTTATTGATGACATACTTATTTATTCTCGAGATGAGGTGGACCATGCTAGACATCTTAAAATTGTTTTGGAGATATTAAGAGAGCACAAGCTCTATGCCAAGTTGAGCAAATGTGATTTTTGGCTTAAAGAAGTTAAATTCTTAGGCCATGTTGTTTCAGAAGAAGGGGTAGCAGTGGACCCTAGTAAGATAGATGCAGTGATGAAATGGGAGCAACCTCGAAGTGTGACAGAGATTAGGAGTTTCTTGGGTCTTGCAGGCTACTATCGTCGTTTCATTAAGGGTTTTTCACAAATTGCAATGCCCTTGACTAAGTTGACCAGGAAAGATGCTCCATTTATTTGGACGAACGAGTGTGAAGTTGCCTTCCAGGAACTGAAAAAGAGGTTGACCACCACACCGGTGCTCACCTTACCTGTTCCAACTGCTCCTTATACCTTATATACTGATGCTTCTAAGAAAGGTTTAGGTTGTGTATTGATGCAGGAGGATCGAGTAGTGGCTTATGCCTCTCGACAGTTGAGACCTCATGAGGAAAATTACCCTACTCATGACTTGGAGCTTGCTGCTGTGGTATTTGCCTTGAAGATTTGGAGGCACTATCTTTATGGTTCTTCTTTTGAAGTCTTCAGTGATCATAAAAGTTTAAAATATTTGTTTGATCAAAAGGAGCTCAACATGAGACAGCGCAGATGGATTGAGTTTTTGAAGGATTATGACTTTGAGTTGAAGTATCATCCAGGGAAAGCTAACGTAGTCGCCGACGCTCTGAGCAGGAAGCTTGTACATACTGCTCACATGATGGTCAGAGAACATGAATTATGGAGTAGTTTTCATGCAGTAAATGTAGAAGTAGTCGAAAATCGTTTGGCTGCTCTACATATTACTGAATTTGAGAATAATTTTTGGGAAGAAATCAGAATTTCGCAGCAGAAGGACGATTATTTGAATAAGATTAGGGTAGAGATTGGGGCTGGAAAGGCTGAACATTTTGATGTGACCGATGATGATGTCGTAAGATATAAAGGTAGAGTATGTGTGCCTAATGATACTCGATTGAAAAATATCTTACTTGAGGAGGCTCATCAAAGTAAATATACCATTCACCCAGGAGCAACTAAGATGTATCATGACTTAAGACGTGGTTGGTGGTGGCCAAGGATGAAGAGAGATGTAACTGAACATGTAACTCATTGTTTGACTTGCCAGAAAGTCAAAATTGAGCATCAGAAACCAGCCGGGATGCTACAGTCTCTTGATATTCCAGAGTGGAAATGGGACAGCATTTCTATGGACTTCATTACAGGATTGCCAGAACATCTTCTGGTCATGACACTATATGGGTAATCGTAGATCGACTCACCAAATCAGCTCATTTTCTTGCTACTAATATCAAGTATTCTCTCGAAAATTAACTGAAATCTACATAAGAGAAGTGGTGAGATTGCATGGAGTGCCGACAAATATTGTATCTGATCGTGATCCGAGATTCACATCAAACTTTTGGAAGTCATTACAGGAAGCCATGGGTACTCGTCTGAGTTTTAGCACCGCTTACCACCCCCAGACCGATGGGCAAACGGAACGAACCATACAAACTCTTGAAGACATGTTAAGAGCGTGTGCCATTGAGCTTAGAGGTAATTGGGATAGTCACTTACCATTAGCTGAATTTGCCTACAATAATAGTTTTCATTCTAGCATTCAGATGGCACCTTATGAGGCATTGTATGGAAGAAAATGTAGATCGCCACTGTGTTGGACAGAATTAAGTGAGAGAACTGTTTTGGGGCCAGACATTGTTGATGAGACTACCCAAAAGATTGCTTTAATTAAGCAAAAATTACTCACAGCTCAAAGTAGACAAAAGAGTTATGCGGATAAAAGGAGAAGACCGCTTGAGTTTGAAGTAGGTGACCATGTATTTTTGAAAATCTCTCCAGTAACTGGTGTTGGAAGAGCTATTAAGGCTAAGAAGTTGACACCAAGGTTTATGGGGC
>NW_026557593.1:0-4999 GCF_029017545.1 Prosopis cineraria | reverse complement strand
AAGAGACTGTAGCATCCCGGCTGGTTTCTGATGCTCAATTTTGACTTTCTGACAAGTCAAACAACGAGTTACATGTTCAGTTACATCTCTCTTCATCCTTGGCCACCACCAACCACGTCTTAAGTCATGATACATCTTAGTTGCTCCTGGGTGAATGGTATATTTACTCTGATGAGCCTCCTCAAGTAAGATATTTTTCAATCGAGTATCATTAGGCACACACACTCTACCTTTATATCTTACGACATCATCATCGGTCACATCAAAATGTTCAGCCTTTCCAGCCCCAATCTCTACCCTAATCTTATTCAAATAATCGTCCTTCTGCTGCGAAATTCTGATTTCTTCCCAAAAATTATTCTCAAATTCAGTAATATGTAGAGCAGCCAAACGATTTTCGACTACTTCTACATTTACTGCATGAAAACTACTCCATAATTCATGTTCTCTGACCATCATGTGAGCAGTATGTACAAGCTTCCTGCTCAGAGCGTCGGCGACTACGTTAGCTTTCCCTGGATGATACTTCAACTCAAAGTCATAATCCTTCAAAAACTCAATCCATCTGCGCTGTCTCATGTTGAGCTCCTTTTGATCAAACAAATATTTTAAACTTTTATGATCACTGAAGACCTCAAAAGAAGAACCATAAAGATAGTGCCTCCAAATCTTCAAGGCAAATACCACAGCAGCAAGCTCCAAGTCATGAGTAGGGTAATTTTCCTCATGAGGTCTCAACTGTCGAGAGGCATAAGCCACTACTCGATCCTCCTGCATCAATACACAACCTAAACCTTTCTTAGAAGCATCAGTATACAAGGTATAAGGAGCAGTTGGAACAGGTAAGGTGAGCACCGGTGTGGTGGTCAACCTCTTTTTCAGCTCCTGGAAGCAATTCACACTCGTTCGTCCAAATAAATGGAGCATCTTTCCTGGTCAACTTAGTCAAGGGCATTGCAATTTGTGAAAAACCCTTAATGAAACGACGATAGTAGCCTGCAAGACCCAAGAAACTCCTAATCTCTGTCACACTTCGAGGTTGCTCCCATTTCATCACTGCATCTATCTTACTAGGGTCCACCGCTACCCCTTCTTCTGAAACAACATGGCCTAAGAATTTAACTTCTTTAAGCCAAAAATCACATTTGCTCAACTTGGCATAGAGCTTGTGCTCTCTTAATATCTCCAAAACAATTTTAAGATGTCTAGCATGGTCCACCTCATCTCGAGAATAAATAAGTATGTCATCAATAAAGACTACAACAAATTCATCGAGATAAGGCCTGAAGATTCGATTCATATAATCCATGAAGACAGCTGGGGCATTTGTTAACCCAAACGGCATCACTAGGAACTCATAGTGCCCATATCTAGTCCTAAAAGCAGTTTTAGGGATATCCTCTGCTCTAACCCTCAATTGATGATACCCTGATCTTAGATCAATCTTAGAAAACACCGCTGAATTGACTAATTGGTCTAACAAATCATCAATTCGAGGTAAGGGGTACTTGTTCTTGATGGTTACCTTATTCAATTGTCTATAATCAATACACAATCTAAGGCTTCCATCTTTCTTTTTCACAAACAGTACCGGTGACCCCCATGGTGATACACTCGGTCTGATAAACCCCTTCTCTAACAACTCTTCAATTTGTCTCTTCAACTCAGCTAACTCCGATGGAGACATCCTATAGGGTGCCTTAGAAATAGGCCCCGTACCAGGTACGAGTTCAATCGAGAACTCAACCTCTCGTTCTGGAGGCAAACCGATCACTTCAGTAGGAAAGACGTCAGGGAATTCTCTCACTACTGGAATCTGATCTACACCTTCTTCAATCTCTGCCTTGATTGAGAAGAAAATCATAAAAGCTTGACAGCCCTTTCTTATACACTGTTCTACTTGAGCTGCAGACAACAACATAGGACTTTGGGACTCTACAGGGGTTACAGTAAGAGCTGAGAGTGACACACTCTTTTTCTGACAATCAAGTACAGCTCCATTTGCAGACAACCAATCCATCCCCACAATAACATCAATCCCAGACAAAGACAAACAAATGAGGTCTATGGTGGTCTTTCGACCCTCATACTCAACCTCTACATTTAGACATGCCTTAGCAGTCCTTACAGTCAAACCAGCAGGAGTAGAAATCTTCACATCAAAAGGTAAGGTACACACAGGCAATTTACATCTTTTCATACATTCATCAGACACAAAAGAGTGTGTAGCACCCGAATCAAACAAAGCACAAACATCATTATCAAGGATTCGGATTATACCTCGGATAGCATTAGGGTTATTAGCAGCCTCTGGCCCAGAGAGGGCATACACTCGTGCTGGTACTGTAGGTCTCTGATCATTACCCCTATTCTGATTTTGATAGCAGAATCGCAATATGACCAGGCTTCTGACAGATGTAACAAACCCAACAATCACCAGAATGAAACTTCCCACACTTACTGCATGCTTGATTACTAGCAGCACCGGAGTAGGATTAAAGGTAGCTGGGCTCCTATAGGACCCTTGACTTCCACTCTGATTCCCTCTGTAGCTCTGGCCCTTATGATAGTAGCCCTTCTTCTTCTGATTTCTAAAGCCTCCAAAGATTTGACTGCTCCTCTTCTCTACTCCACCAATGGGTCTGGTGTGGATAGGGGGCTTCCCATGAGGTTCTTTCCTCCTCTCTCTATCAGCTTCTAATCTAGCCTCTCTCTTCCTCCGAGAAACTATTCGAAGCTTATTGCACATCTCACTGAATGTCTTGATCTCAAAAGGGGCTAACTGTTCCCTTAGATCAGGCCTCGCCTTCTCTAGTAATCGTTCAGCCATCCACTCCGTGTCTTCATGTTTCTGGAGGTAAGTAGAGTATTTAGATAATTCTGAGAATTGTTCAATAAATTCATCCTCATCTAGATCACCCTGACGAAATGCATGAAACTCAGCCTCCTTTTCTGCTCTCAGTGCAGTAGGAAAATAATTCTCGAACAATATGGCTTTAAAATCTTCCCAAGTAAGAGAGGAATCATCCTTCGGTCCTGATGTTTCCCACCATTTCTTAGCACTCTTCTGTAGTAGAATATTGCCAGCTGCACCTTTTGATTAGAAGTGCACACAACCATACGAAAAATACTCTCCAATTGATCTATCCATTCTTCAACCACCGCCGGCTTAAGATTTCCATCGAAAGTAGGAGGATTAAACTTACGAAAAGTACTCCAGATCTTTGTGATCGTGGATGTCTGTTGCTCAGAGTGGAGACTCACATTCTTCGGACTAGTCTCATGGTGAGAATAAGGAGGTAAGCCTTCATCAGCAGATTGGCTCGCATTGAATACCTTGGTATGGCTTCCTTCTTGTTGGCCATTTCCCTCTCGGTTGTCATTCTCCTTATATTGTCTTAAAGCGGCCAATTCTTCTTCTTGTCTCTTCATGCGGTCACTAAGATTATATAGTAGATCCATCATTTGCCTCATGGTTGGCTCATCCTGCCTTAGTTGTGACTGTATGGGCTCGCCCTGCCCAATTTGTTGCTGTGTGGGCTCCGGTTGTGGCAGTGAAGGTATGTCATTTCCTATTGGCTCTATAGAATCACCGACAATTTCGCCACCTCTCCTAGTTTTGGACACCATCTCTCCCCTCCTAAAGGATGGAAGTCACATAATTAAATTAACACTAATCTCAAGACAAGAAAAATAATGGAGAAGTATTATGATTTACTAATGTATATTGCCAATAAACTAGGTTAATGTATAACAATTTCATAATTTATAAGAATTTGAAACATGTAGCTCTGATACCAAAATTTGTAACACACCAAAATTTTTTTTTTAAATAATTTAACTCAACCATAGTTGGGTTACAGCCACCCAACACATTTTTATATCAATAATTTCAATATAAAATATTTTATAATTGGCTTCAACTCACACACTATAACATTTCAGATAAATTTTTACCTCCCACATGCCATTAGGCTAAATCACATTTGTCCATCCTTATACTCCCAACAAGTAAACTAAATCACATTTGTCCATCCTTATACTCCCAACAAGTAAAATAAGCAATTTAGTCAATTTTCAACACAAGCCAGTTATTTGGCCTTATAATCATGCCATTTTAACCAATCCAAAGTAAACCAAATATTAAAATTACAGTCATCCAAATTGTACCAAAAATAGAAATAGTTTGAAAGGCATGATTACATTTATATATTCATATAATTGACAATAAACAAAAAGCCCTAATATTGGCAATATAACACATTATAAATCATAAATTAAATACCCAAAAGAGACAGTGGATCTATACCACTAAGCCTCTGGGACTCCTCCACGTGTCACTCGTGGCTCTTCTCCTGAAAATTGTTAACCACATAATGAGACTCAAAAGTCCCAGTAACCAAAGCCAATTTATGATAGTGTATACAAACAGTTAAGTGTGTGCTTACTAAGTGAGAATTAAAAATAATATAATTCCAACAAATATAAGAAATATTACAATACACACAAACAACCATCCTTATATCCCTCCATTAACCTCGAGCCGTAGCCCTCACTCGGTGCTAAATTACCCGGCCAAAGGTAGATTAGCCCGAGCCCTTACAAACCACCTATTGAGCTCCAATAGGGGCGTACCACGTGGCACATAAATACAACAACAATAGCAAGTCTCCCAACACCTCCCACAATAATTAAACAAATTCATAATAATATTGCACAATTATACAATATTACAAAATTCATAATTTTCTCAATAATCACCCAATTAACAAGAAGTAACACTAATCACAAATTAAAAGCATGGTTACCTTGTGGCTTTTTCAATAAATTATTCCTTAAAATTTCTCTCTCACCACAATCTTCACCAGTAATACAATCTACAAATAACATATTATTTATAAATATTAGTTTCAATTTTTGAAACTAATAAAATAATTCTAATAATAGAATTAAAAATATAACATAATTCCTAATCTCAATCTTAATACAAATCTATAGT
>NW_026557592.1:3341-4999 GCF_029017545.1 Prosopis cineraria | reverse complement strand
TTTTAATTTCTAAAAACAAAACTTACATAAATTTATATCCTAAATTAAACAAAAAATCTCTTAATTAATTTATTTACCTTCAAACATTCTCCCTAATTTTTATTAACTCTAATTAACTCAAAAATTTTATATTTGGATGATACACTAAACCCAAGCCCAATAAAAAACCCAAAGCTTAAAGCCAAACCACCAATCTCAATACTATAAACAATAAACCCTCAAGCTAGGACCCCAATCTCAAACCTCAAACCCTAAACCATAACTCAAAACTCCAATCTCAAAAACCTAAACCCAAACCCCAATCACAAAACTATAATCCCAAATTGCCAATCTCTAAATCCCAAATCCTAAGCCCAAAACCTTAACTTAAAACCCCCAATCTTAAAAACCTAATGCTAAAACCTAAAACCTAAAGCCCTAATTCTCAATCTTAAAGCCCCTATCCCAAAACCTTAATCTCAAAAACTCCAAACCATAAGCCCAAAATCCCAAACTCAAAGCCCCAATCTCAAAACCCTAATGCCAAAACCCCAACCTAAAACCTTAAACCCAAAATCCCAATCCCAAACCCCTAATCTTGAAGCCCCAAACCCTAAGTCAAAAACCCTAAATTAAAAAACCCAACCTGAAAACCCCAATGCAAAATTCTTAATCTCAAAACCTAAAACCCTAAACCCTAATCCTTAATCTTAAAGCCCTAAATCCAAGACCCCCGTGCCAAAATCCTAATCTTAAAACTAAAATCCCTAAAACCTAATCTCAAATCCTAAAAGCAAAACCCCAAACGCCCAACCCCAAACCCTCAAACCTAAGACACTAATCTCACACCCATAATCTCCAAACCCTAAATTGTAAGCCGAAAAATTCAAATCTGAAACCCCAATCTAAAAACCATAATGCTAAAACCCCACTCTCAATGGGGTTTTAGGGTTTAGGGTTTAGGGTTCAGGGTTCAAGATTTTAAGGTCTAGGGTCTAGGGTCTAGGGCCTAGGGTTTTAGGGTTAGGGTTTGGGGTTTGGGGTTTGGGGGTTGGGGTTTTGGGGGTTTGGGGTTCGGGGTTTGGGGTTCAAGGTCCGGGGTTTTGGGTTCAGGGTTCCGAGTTCGGGGTTCAGGGTTCGGGGTCTGGGGTCTAGGGTCTGGGGTTTAGGGTCTGGGGTTTAGGGTTTGGGGTTTAGGGTTTGGGGTTTAGGGTCTGGGGTCTGGGGTCTAGGGTTTGGGGTCTGGGGTCTAGGGTTTGGGGTTTGGGGTTTGGGGTTAGGGGTTTAGGGTTAGGGTTTAGGGTTTGGGGTTTAGGGGTTTAGGGTTAGGGTTTAGGGTTCAGGGCTTTAGGGTTTTAGGGCTCAGGGTTCAGGGTTCAGGGTTCAGGGTTCAGGGTTCAGGGTTCAGGGTTTAGGGTTTAGGGTTTAGGGTTTAGGGCTTAGGGCTTAGGGCTTAGGGCTTAGGGCTTAGGGCTTAGGGCTTAGGGCTTAGGGGTTAGGGCTTACGGCTTAGGGCTTAGGGCTTAGGGCTTAGGGCTTAGGGCTTAGGGCTTAGGGCTTAGGGTTTTAGGGTTTAGGGTTTTAGGGTTTTAGGGTTTTAGGGTTTAGGGTTTAGGGTTTAGGGTTTAGGTTTAGGGTTTAGGGTTTTAGGGTTTTAGGGTTTTAGGGTTTTAGGGTTT
>NW_026557592.1:0-3241 GCF_029017545.1 Prosopis cineraria | reverse complement strand
AACCAACCCCTCAACCCTGAACCCTAATCCCTCAACCCTAAACCCAAATCCCTCAACCCTGAATCCTGAACCCTGAACCCTCAACCCTGAACACTGAACCCTGAACCTTGAATACTAAACTCTGAACCGTAAACCCTAAACCCTGAACACTGAACCCTGAACCCTGAACCCCAAACCCCAAACCCAAAACCTCAACCCTCAACCCTAATCCCTAAACCATATACTCTAAACTCTAAACCCTCAACCCTCAACCCTAATCCCTCAATCCTCAACCCTCAACCCACAACCCTCAACCCTCAACCCTTAACCCTGAAACCTAAACCCTAAACCTTAATCCCTCAATCCTTAACCCTAAACCCTAATCCCTTAACCCTACACCTTAACTCTAAACCCTAAACCCTAAACCCTAAAATGGTTTTTTTTTTTTTCCTATCTTTCTTTCAAAAATGAAAACTTAGGGAAGTGCTTTTTAAATATATGTATAAAAAGAACATATTTCATTTAGCTTCTTCATGGCCACTATAACTAGTTATTTTGATTTTTTACTAGTAACTTTAACTATAACTTTATCACTATTTATCGATCTGAGTAGGATACAACTTATTTGATTTGAGATTATGAAATTAATGGAATGAATAATTCATAAAAATAAATCTTTCTGAGGAATGAATGCTTTCTTTTTTTCCATTTTTTGTCTTTAATGAAGTCAGCTTCACCTCATTCGTCAACTCTATATGATAAGAATATTTCTATCAAGAATAAGTTCTATTACAAGTCATAGAGCCTATCAATCTATTCTCACGTTTTTTTTATTTGCAATTCGGGAGTTAGTTCTTGAATTTAGAAAGAATAAACAAAAAGAATAAGAAAGAGAAAGAGTCTACTTCCAATTCGAATAAAGAAAAAAATATTTTTTCTAAAGATATCAATTGCTAAAATTCTAAGCAATTGCCCCTTTCGATGAATGCGTGAAAGAGCACTTCAAGTAATGAATATTCATTGGATTTCGAAATGAAAAAACACCCTTTACTATCAAAATTAAAAATATCAAATATTTCCAAAACAGATTGCGATTTTAGGATCTTGAACGCCTAAGTAAATACTCCATACGCCCCGCCCTAAAAGGAAAAAGACCAATAAAAAAAAGACCTTTACCTAAGGATAAGGACCTAGGCAGAATGGTGTCCACTATCTACGCGCAAGCCATAGTTGATCGAGATGTGGAAGCAGCATTGGTGGATGATGGATTTCGTCCCAATTCAATTTTAGCTAGATATACTGAAATTCGGGGAGTTCTCCATTCTCCGCAAGGGGAGCTTTTGACTAAACGCACCTTTAACTCATACGTCACTCAGATAAGGGAACGTGGCACCCGACAAAGCGTTCCCTATCGACAGATTATAAGAGCCATCCAGAAGGATGATCTCTTTTTAGAACGATGATCTCTATTTATAAAAGAGATCATCATTTTTGAGTTGGCTTGATGTGGTGTTTATACAATGAGGTTACTAAGAAAGGGATTGACTTCTTGCTCTTCTTTTATGCATCTTTCTTTCTCCCACTCATCGCCTTCAATGAGTTCATCTGCCAAGCTCGTGGTGAAGTTACCGATCGGATTGTGTTACCAATAGCAAACAGCATTACCATCATTATTACAAGGAGGTTTGATACCTGCAATCTGCAACACAATATTAGTTGGAAGAAGGTGCTCAAACAAACGCCAATTCCACTCACCATTATTGTCAACATAATTATTAATTAGCCTAGCGGATGCACGACTAAGTGAATGAACTAATATTATATAGTAGTTCTAGTAATAACGTATGCTATTACCCATCACTAATGATAGGATGTCATCAAATGCAATGTGTAAGCCCTACTCTTTCATTGTTCGTTCAACCTACTAGACCTACAACCCACCCTCCAGCTGTTGTTTTGAAGGAGAAACCTTTTTCTGATACTGAAATACTGGTACATTTCATACTTAATAGGGGTTGATGTTATAGATGGGGTGGCATAATTAAAAGAAGTAATGATGAAGGTTTGGTTGGCATACTTGGGTCTCCAACTAATACTAATATATCAGCTTCCGATCTTGTTATATATCGCTTTAATCCCCTTCGATTGTCTTAACCTAATGCATATGCTCGACAGTATTTGCTATCATAAATGAGCCGTAGTGAGCTGGTCCATTTACATCTTATAGGGATTTTTATAACAACCATAAAATTTTAAGTTAAAATAATAATAAATGAATGAGTGAAATAATAATGATAAATTATATATGTAACAATTTGTTTTGAGTGTATTTTATTAATGTTAGGAATAACTATAATAAGTGATGGACATGAGTTTTTAGGAGAAGACTTGTTGAGGTTTATATGTGGCTTGGATAGAGAATTAAAGAAAGTAAGAAGCTTGTCATATTATTTTTTTTCTCTTGCACATAAAGTGTTTGACAGAATGTTTGAGTGAAAATTTTTATATAAATGAGTGCTTAAACTTTACCAAATTAATCATTGTTAAATTTTAATGTTTAGGTTATTTTATTTTTTTTAAATATATGAATATGTTAATAGGTGTTTTGTGAATATGTTTATGTGGCTGGGATTGTAGATTTTCTTTTATTGTTTGTTCTGATCTTGCATATGCCTGAGTTATAAGAGGATTTAAAGAAAAATGAAGATGGTTTGACTTAATGGTGTATAGGTTAGAGTTTGAACATGTTAGGTGAAATTTTGAAATTGTTAGATTAGTTTGGGTCTTGAAGCATAAGGGAACAAGGAAGAAATTTATTATACTTGATGACGTTTAAAATATTGAATTAAAGGTGTTATAAGATCGGTTGTGGTTGTGTAATGTAAGAAATTATACTGTTTTGAATAATGTGTACTTTATGAAGAATTATCGAAGAGCCTTAAGGATAAATCATTTATTAGTTACTAAAGAAATGAGGTATGGTTGAGATAAATATGTCATTATAAGTGGGAGAACGGAATAGGAAGGATATAATTCTAAATATGGATAGTGGATTAAGGACAAATAAGAATTGAGGACTTTAAATATGTTCTAAATTATATATTGGATTCACGAATGTCAGTTAGAAATATATGAATTGGAGTTTTTATTAAAGAAAATTGTTTATTCTTTTAGTCTAGGTAATAACGTACCTAAAGGGAAATGGAGAGGTATTTAAAAAGCACATATTATTAATTTAGGAGTTATCAGGTAAGTGGATAGC
>NW_026557591.1:0-4999 GCF_029017545.1 Prosopis cineraria | reverse complement strand
ACCTGGTACGGGGCCTATTTCTAAGGCACCCTATAGGATGTCTCCATCGGAGTTAGCTGAGTTGAAGAGACAAATTGAAGAGTTGTTAGAGAAGGGGTTTATCAGACCGAGTGTATCACCATGGGGGTCACCGGTACTGTTTGTGAAAAAGAAAGATGGAAGCCTTAGATTGTGTATTGATTATAGACAATTGAATAAGGTAACCATCAAGAATAAGTACCCCTTACCTCGAATTGATGATTTGTTAGACCAATTAGTCAATTCAGCGGTGTTTTCTAAGATTGATCTAAGATCAGGGTATCATCAATTGAGGGTTAGAGCAGAGGATATCCCTAAAAACTGCTTTTAGGACTAGATATGGGCACTATGAGTTCCTAGTGATGCCGTTTGGGTTAACAAATGCCCCAGCTGTCTTCATGGATTATATGAATCGAATCTTCAGGCCTTATCTCGATGAATTTGTTGTAGTCTTTATTGATGACATACTTATTTATTCTCGAGATGAGGTGGACCATGCTAGACATCTTAAAATTGTTTTGGAGATATTAAGAGAGCACAAGCTCTATGCCAAGTTGAGCAAATGTGATTTTTGGCTTAAAGAAGTTAAATTCTTAGGCCATGTTGTTTCAGAAGAAGGGGTAGCGGTGGACCCTAGTAAGATAGATGCAGTGATGAAATGGGAGCAACCTCGAAGTGTGACAGAGATTAGGAGTTTCTTGGGTCTTGCAGGCTACTATCGTCGTTTCATTAAGGGTTTTTCACAAATTGCAATGCCCTTGACTAAGTTGACCAGGAAAGATGCTCCATTTATTTGGACGAACGAGTGTGAAATTGCATTCCAGGAACTGAAAAAGAGGTTGACCACCACACCGGTGCTCACCTTACCTGTTCCAACTGCTCCTTATACCTTGTATACTGATGCTTCTAAGAAAGGTTTAGGTTGTGTATTGATGCAGGAGGATCGAGTAGTGGCTTATGCCTCTCGACAGTTGAGACCTCATGAGGAAAATTACCCTACTCATGACTTGGAGCTTGCTGCTGTGGTATTTGCCTTGAAGATTTGGAGGCACTATCTTTATGGTTCTTCTTTTGAGGTCTTCAGTGATCATAAAAGTTTAAAATATTTGTTTGATCAAAAGGAGCTCAACATGAGACAGCGCAGATGGATTGAGTTTTTGAAGGATTATGACTTTGAGTTGAAGTATCATCCAGGGAAAGCTAACGTAGTCGCCGACGCTCTGAGCAGGAAGCTTGTACATACTGCTCACATGATGGTCAGAGAACATGAATTATGGAGTAGTTTTCATGCAGTAAATGTAGAAGTAGTCGAAAATCGTTTGGCTGCTCTACATATTACTGAATTTGAGAATAATTTTTGGGAAGAAATCAGAATTTCGCAGCAGAAGGACGATTATTTGAATAAGATTAGGGTAGAGATTGGGGCTGGAAAGGCTGAACATTTTGATGTGACCGATGATGATGTCGTAAGATATAAAGGTAGAGTGTGTGTGCCTAATGATACTCGATTGAAAAATATCTTACTTGAGGAGGCTCATCAGAGTAAATATACCATTCACCCAGGAGCAACTAAGATGTATCATGACTTAAGACGTGGTTGGTGGTGGCCAAGGATGAAGAGAGATGTAACTGAACATGTAACTCGTTGTTTGACTTGTCAGAAAGTCAAAATTGAGCATCAGAAACCAGCCGGGATGCTACAGTCTCTTGATATTCCAGAGTGGAAATGGGACAGCATTTCTATGGACTTCATTACAGGATTGCCTAGAACATCTTCTGGTCATGACACTATATGGGTAATCGTAGATCGACTCACCAAATCAGCTCATTTTCTGGCTACTAATATCAAGTATTCTCTCGAAAAATTAACTGAAATCTACATAAGAGAAGTGGTGAGATTGCATGGAGTGCCGACAAATATTGTATCTGATCGTGATCCGAGATTCACATCAAACTTTTGGAAGTCATTACAGGAAGCCATGGGTACTCGTCTGAGTTTTAGCACAGCTTACCACCCCCAGACCGATGGGCAAACGGAACGAACCATACAAACTCTTGAAGACATGTTAAGAGCGTGTGCCATTGAGCTTAGAGGTAATTGGGATAGTCACTTGCCATTAGCTGAATTTGCCTACAATAATAGTTTTCATTCTAGCATTCAGATGGCACCTTATGAGGCATTGTATGGAAGAAAATGTAGATCGCCACTGTGTTGGACAGAATTAAGTGAGAGAACTGTTTTGGGGCCAGACATTGTTGATGAGACTACCCAAAAGATTGCTTTAATCAAGCAAAAATTACTCACAGCTCAAAGTAGACAAAAGAGTTATGCGGATAAGAGGAGAAGACCGCTTGAGTTTGAAGTAGGTGACCATGTATTTTTGAAAATCTCTCCGTAACTGGTGTTGGAAGAGCTATTAAGGCTAAGAAGTTGACACCAAGGTTTATGGGGCCTTTTGAGATCTTAAAACGAGTTGGACCAGTAGCGTACCAAGTAGCATTACCACCCCAAATTGCTGGAATACACAACGTATTCCATGTGTCACAACTGAAAAAGTATCAACCAGATCCTTCCCATATAATTGAACCCGAGGAAATTGAACTCAGGGAGAATTTGACATTCAGAGCTGAACCAGAAAGGATTATGGATTATAAGGACAAGCAATTAAGAAATAAGACCATTAGATTGGTTAAAGTAATCTGGAAGAGCACAACTCCAGGTGATGTTACGTGGGAGACCGAGGACAGTATGCGACGTGATTATCCTCGTCTTTTTGATTAAGTGAGTAGTTAATAGTTATTAATTTTAAATTTTGAGGACAAAATTTCTAAAAGGAGGGGAGAATTGTAACATCCCAATTTAAATTTTAATAGTTAATTTGGGTTAATAAAAATTTTAAAAAGTATTATTAAATTATTATTATAAAAAAAAAGGTATGCAAAAAAAAATAATAAAAATAAAATAAAAAAAAATAATAAATAATAATAAATAAAAAAATAAAATATTATTAAATTATTATTATAATAATAAAAAAAGAAAGAAAGGAAAAGAAAGAAGAAGAAGAAGAAAATGAATTTGCTTCGTCCGCCGCCTCAACAGTAACAATAATAAAAAATAATAATAAAAAGAAAGAAGAAGAAGAGAAGAAAATATTAAAAAAAATGTGGGACCCACTGAATTTTTATAAAAACTCACCTGTCCTTCATTTCCTTCCTCATTCATTCCTGCGCGCGAGCTGAGGCGGAGAGAACGCGAGTCACCGGGCGAAATATCTAAATTTTTAAGGTAAGAGTTTTTAATAGGATATTTAGGGTGTGATTTTAAGCTTTTAAGACTAAGTAAGTGTTCTAAAAATTTTTCTTAGTCATCCTTCTTCTTTAGTTTCTGAGTTTGTAGTGGTAGAAAATTTAAGATCTGAAAGAGGGATGAATTTATGTTGAAAAATATGGTTTTTTGAGGTTGTCAGTAGTATAATAAATGTTATAGAGTATAAATTTGTTAATGATCTTTGAATTTATGGCTTATGGATCAAATTCTAAACTAGATCTGAAATATATGTTGATTTATTGAGGTTTAGATGATTATTTGGGATGAGAAATGAATTATTATGGTTATAGGATTATGATTCTAAGCTAGAGACTTAATTTTTAATTTTTGGGTATTTTAGGTACGAATTTATAAAATAAAAGAAAATTTTGATAATAGAAATTAGTTTAAAATTTGATTTTTAGATTATTAATGTTTATTGATAATTAAAAGAGGAGTTAAAAATTATACTTAATAGTATTAACTATAGATTTGTATTAAGATTGAGATTAAGAATTATGTTATATTTTTAATTCTATTATTAGAATTATTTTATTAGTTTCAAAAATTGAAACTAATATTTATAAATAATATGTTATTTGTAGATTGTATTACTGGTGAAGATTGTGGTGAGAGAGAAATTTAAGGAATAATTTATTGAAAAAGCCACAAGGTAACCATGCTTTTAATTTGTGATTAGTGTTACTTCTTGTTAATTGGGTGATTATTGAGAAAATTATGAATTTTGTAATATTGTATAATTGTGCAATATTATTATGAATTTGTTTAATTATTGTGGGAGGTGTTGGGAGACTTGCTATTGTTGTTGTATTTATGTGCCACGTGGTACGCCCCTATTGGAGCTCAATAGGTGGTTTGTAAGGGCTCGGGCTAATCTACCTTTGGCCGGGTAATTTAGCACCGAGTGAGGGCTACGGCTCGAGGTTAATGGAGGGATATAAGGATGGTTATTTGTGTGTATTGTAATATTTCTTATATTTGTTGGAATTATATTATTTTTAATTTTCACTTAGTAAGCACACACTTAACTGTTTGTATACACTATCATAAATTGGCTTTGGTTACTGGGACTTTTGAGTCTCATTATGTGGTTAACAATTTTCAGGAGAAGAGCCACGAGTGACACGTGGAGGAGTCCCAGAGGCTTAGTGGTATAGATCCACTGTCTCTTTTGGGTATTTAATTTATGATTTATAATGTGTTATATTGCCAATACTAGGGCTTTTTGTTTATTGTCAATTATATGAATATATAAATGTAATCATGCCTTTCAAACTATTTCTATTTTTGGTACAATTTGGATGACTGTAATTTTAATATTTGGTTTACTTTGGATTGGTTAAAATGGCATGATTATAAGGCCAAATAACTGGCTTGTGTTGAAAATTGACTAAATTGCTTATTTTACTTGTTGGGAGTATAAGGATGGACAAATGTGATTTAGTTTACTTGTTGGGAGTATAAGGATGGACAAATGTGATTTAGCCTAATGGCATGTGGGAGGTAAAAATTACCTGAAATGTTATAGTGTGTGAGTTGAAGCCAATTATAAAATATTTTATATTAAATTATTGATATAAAAATGTGTTGGGTGGCTGTAACCCAACTATGGTTGAGTTAAATTATTTTTTAAAAAAAATTTTGGTGTGTTAC
>NW_026557590.1:0-4999 GCF_029017545.1 Prosopis cineraria | reverse complement strand
TTTAATTTCACTCAGTACTCCAGAGTCCTGACTTACAATGAGTTTCCAGGGGCTCCCTTATTTAGTCTGTCTGGTCTAGGAGTTCTCAATAAATTTCTCCCTATATCCAGTGGATTGGTCATTAATGTTGGTCTTTTTTCCTTTTTGTTTTTTGATCGAAACACTGGTCATTGATGTTGGGACCTTAGTGAATGTCTATCAGGATTAGTGACGAGATTTGAACCCATATCTCTTCACTAATTGGATTAGTTTTCGCTGGCAAAGAGATCGTTATAATAAACATATGGATTCTTTTTCAAAAAAAAAAAAACATATGGATTGCAATACAAGTGATTATTTTACTTTTAATTTTACAGCGATACTGATTATCCTCTCACTCTTTTAAAGGGAAAGGAGAAAGAAAAAACAGATAAATACTTCAATCCATTAAATAGTATCCCTTGCCCAATTAAATATGAAAAAATATTCCATTCCTTGAAAAATCATTAGATCTCACGTATATCATTTTTAGATTTAACTGAATAAAAAAGTGTGGTCCATTATCGTCAAATACGATGAATGTGTAAATCAGGATTGCAATTTTAATTCTATATATTTAAATCATGATGGCCCGTATATCACACAAGCATGCTAGCAAGGGTGGTGCCAAAATTTAAAAACAAGGAGCCTGAGATTTAAAAATATATACGACATACAAAGTTTTTATAAATTTAGGGGTGTCCCAAAAAATGTAACACCTAAATTTAAAACTTGGGGGACCATGGCTGCCCAACAAGCTAGTTACTTAAAATTTACATATGAAATATTTGAATTATAATATATGAATGTCTGTTTAAACTTTAATGTTTTCATTGACTTAGATTAGATTTTATTTATATTTAAAATTACAAAATGAATGTGATAAAATCTTAAAAGATATTCTTTTTGTTCAAAAATGTATTTTGAAGTTAGATATTCAAATATATAAGATATTTTTAAATGTTTTAAGACACAATTATTATGTTTTTTCAAAAGTACTCCTAATAAATAATTATTTTATATTTACTTTAAAGTGAAATATCATATTAAATAAGGATAAATATGAAAAAATGGTGTTAGATTGAAAATAATTAACTACTTTATTGGTGTAAATTTTGATTAAAAATATCTTACATTTTTTAACAAAAGAAATATAAAATAAATTATTTAAAAATTATTAATATACATCAATTATAAAAGTTTTAATATTAAATTGGACCCTCTAAATTAAATTTAGTTTAGATTAAAAATAAAAAAATTATTAAAATTATTTTATAATTTTTATTCTAATAAATATAATATATAATAATATAATAATAATACTTTAAATTTAAACTATTCAAATTAAAAATTTAAATAATTTAAATCTCATTTTAAGGATGACTAGGGAGAACAAGTCCCTCAACATGCATCGTACAACAGTCTATACAGACATACACATTTTTTCCCCTTTAACCACAATGGAATTTTGTAACATCCCAATATAAATTTTAATAGTTAATTTGGGTTAATAGAAATTAAAAAAAATAATTTTAAAAAAAAATAAAAAATAAAATAAAAAAAATAATTTAAAAAAATAAAAAATAAAATAATTAAAAAAAAAAAAATAATATTATTAAATTATTATTATAATAAAAAAAAGGTGTAAAAATAAGAAAGAAAGGAAGAAAACGTGAACGCAGCCGCCGCCTCAACAGTAAAATATAATAATAATAATAAAAAAGAAGAAGAAAGAAAGAAGAGAGAGAAAAGAATAAAAAAATGTGTGGGACCCACTGAATTTTTATAAAAACTCACCTTCCTTCATTTCCTCATTCATTCCTGCGCGCGAGCTGAGGCGGAGAGAACGCGAGTCACCGGTGCGAAATATCTAAATTTTTAAGGTAAGAGTTTTTAATAGAATATTTAGGGTGTGATTTTAAGCTTTTCAAGACTAAGTAAGTGTTCTAAAATTTTTTCTTAGTCATCCTTTTTCTTTGGTTTCTGAGTTTGTAGTAGTAGAAAATTTAAGATCTGGAAGAGGGATGAATTTATGTTGAATAAATATGATTTTTGAGGTTGTCAATAGTATAATAAATATTCTAGAGTATAAATTTATTGATGATCTTTGAATCTGTGGTTTATGGATCAAATTTTAAACTAGATCTGAAAGTATATGTTGATTTATTGAGGTTTAGATGATTATTTGGGATGAGAAATGAATTATTATGGCTATAGGATTATGATTCTAAGCTAGAGACTTAATTTTTAATTTTTGGGGTATTTTAGGTACGAATTTATGAAATAAAAAGAAAATTTTGATAATAAAAATTAATTTAGAAGTTGATTTTTAGATTATTAATGTTTATTAATAATTAAAAGAGGAGTTAAAAATTATACTTAATAGTATTAACTATAGATTTGTATTAAGATTAAGATTAGGAATTATGTTATATTTTTAATTCTATTATTAGAATTATTTTATTAGTTTCAAAAATTGAAACTAATATTTATAAATAATATGTTATTTGTAGATTGTATTACTGGTGAAGATTGTGGTGAGAGAGAAATTTTAAGGAATAATTTATTAAAAAAGCCACAAGGTAACCATGCTTTTAATTTGTGATTAGTGTTACTTCTTGTTAATTGGGTGATTATTGAGAAAATTATGAATTTTGTAATATTGTATAATTGTGAATATTATTATGAATTTGTTTAATTATTGTGGGAGGTGTTGGGAGACTTGCTATTATTGTTGTATTTATGTGCCACGTGGTACGCCCCTATTGGAGCTCAATAGGTGGCTTGTAAGGGCTCGGGCTAATCTACCTTTGGCCGGGTAATTTAGCACCGAGTGAGGGTTACGGCTCGAGGTTAATGGAGGGATATAAGGATGGTTATTTGTGTGTATTGTAATATTTCTTATACTTGTTGGAATTATATTATTTTTAATTCTCACTTAGTAAGCACACACTTAACTGTTTGTATACACTATTAAAATTGGCTTTGGTTACTGGGACTTTTGAGTCTCATTATGTGGTTAACAATTTTCAGGAGAAGAGCCACGAGTGACACGTGGAGGAGTCCCAGAGGCTTAGTGGTATAGATCCACTGTCTCTTTTGGGTATTTAATTTATGATTTATAATGTGTTATATTGCCAATATTAGGGCTTTTTGTTTATTGTCAATTATATGAATATATAAATGTAATCATGCCTTTCAAACTATTTCTATTTTTGGTACAATTTGGATGACTGTAATTTTAATATTTAGTTTACTTTGGATTGGTTAAAATGGCATGATTATAAGGCCAAATAACTGGTTTGTGTTGAAAATCGACTAAATTGTTTATTTTACTTGTTGGGAGTATAAGGATGGACAAATGTGATTTAGTTTACTTGTTGGGAGTATAAGGATGGACAAATGTGATTTAGCCTAATGGCATGTGGGAGGTAAAAATTTATCTGAAATGTTATAGTGTGTGAGTTGAAGCCAATTATAAAATATTTTATATTGAAATTATTGATATAAAAATGTGTTGGGTGGCTGTAACCCAACTATGATTGAGTTAAATTATTAAAAAAAAAATTTGGTGTGTTACAAATTTAGTCCTAGAACCTCTGGCTAAAAGAGAGAACCATAAGGCTGTCAAGGTGCCACTAGACTAAAGGGTCATTGGCATTCATCACACATATTTGAGAAGATTAAAACCCAATTTTTTTAATTAATTGAACATGGTTTCACTTTTTCTTTAATTTGATTAAATAATTAATTTTGAAATTTTTAATTCATTGTTTCATTGATTATTGACATAGCATTAAGAAATGTGCGCATTCTCATCAGTTTTGATTTATTCTCTTATTACAAGCATGATTACGTTTTCATTGATCTGGATTTGTTGGGAAAAAAAATCTGAAAGTTTCAAATTGATTTTATAATATCTTAATGATTAATCATAACCCCACTTTTTTTGGGTATTATGAGATTACATAACAAATTAACTTTAAAATGCCGTCGGGCAACAATTGTTGGAAGGAAGGAAATTGATCAATGGAAGGATAAAGAATTAATCATAAAATCCTCTGAATTGTGTGACCAATAATATAATAAAATTAGTATTTAGTCTGCGCATTATGCAGCTTAAATATTTGTAGTCTGCTTTTAATTTTAATCGATAAGAAGATATTATCTCAAATTTTTAAACAAGGAGGAATTAAAAAAAGAAACAATTAGCTAGACAATCTTAAAAAGTTCCCTAAATTTCACGCGGAATTTCATTTGTATTCAATTACCTTTTTTCCTCAAAATATAAGACGGGTGTTGATATAATTTATTGAAACCAAAAGTAAACACTTGTTAATAAGGATTATATAACATATCTTTTCCAACGGAGGATTGTATAATAATTGAGTATAGGATTTAAGTTGTTTTCCCAGTAAAACCGAGGATTAGAATTGCTGTTAGCTCTTTAGATTGCTTCGATCCACATGATAACGAGTATGACTCCCAAGTCAAAGGTTCTTCCATGCAATCTCTTCAGTTGTACCTATTCATCTGTTCCGGACGGGGCAAGCAACCCACAATTAGGCTGTACAAAAGTCTTTGATCTTTCAGAAAAACAAAAACAAAAAAGACCAGTTTTTTTTTGGATTGGACTGCACAAAAAACCGAGCATATAAACTACTTGGTTTGTCCAATCTTATAAATTTATTTAATATAATTATAATTAATTTATTAATTATTATTCCAATAAGTTAATTTATAATAATAATTATTAATTTTTTGTGTTTTATACTTGTGAATTCAACAAAATTTTAACATTTAACAACCCCAGTCTTTTCTTTTTATTGGTAAAATTTGTTATTAACTTGGTGTAATAAACTTTAGATATATTGAAGATTTAATATTATTGAAGGTTGTTTAATTTAAATCATTTGTGTTGTAATTGAAATACTTTTTTTGCTATTGGAGATTGTTGTGGATTTATAATTGTTGTGATAAA
>NW_026557589.1:0-4999 GCF_029017545.1 Prosopis cineraria | reverse complement strand
AGGATAAAAAAATGATTGGAGGTCAAGAATCGTGTGAAAATCCTAACAGTAGGCCTTTAGATTTATTTTGATATGTATTTAAATTATTGATTTTTCAACTAGAATTTCATTCCATTATCTTCAGCTACTTGCATTATAATTGAAAGCATTGTGTGTATTTAATTCTTGAGCTATTGATATATGATTGTAAAGTTCAAACAAGGTCGAAATACTAGTGTGAGTAGTGTAAGGTGTATTTTGTTGTTATTGGATGGACATTTAATGAATTATACAAAGATGAATCCCCCTTGTGTTTTTATAAGTTGAAGGGATTAATTATTGAATTTATGATATATGTGTATTAAAATGAACATGGTGTATTACACGAGTCTTAAATGATCCATTGAGTGTGGTTTAAGGATTAGTATAGGCTTTTGGCATATTTGTTAGAGTTTGAGCACCCTATTTATGAGTTCTTATAAAAAAAGAAGTGAGAATTGAAAAGGGTATCTAACTTTTGATAGAAAAATAATTTGATTGTAAAACTTATGCCATGCCATTAGTTAGAGTTAGAAGAAAGTTCTCTGTAGATACCTAGTTCACCTTAATCGAACGTCAGACAGAAAAAGGGAACATGTTGAAAATTTATCTTGGATGCTGTCACATGACAGCAAAATTTGCTATCAAAACTCACGTAATGTGTCATAGCATATGGCACCTTTGCTGTGACGCATGGCACAAAGGCAAACACATTGTGGCACACCTACAATAAGCTGTGGCGCATGTTCTATTTTGCGCACAGTTGAATTATTAGGTGTTTATATGAAAATATTTTGATTCTATCTTTGATTTTCTATGCTTTCACACTTGTTTTAAACTCTAATTTGTAAATGTTGAAAGTATTTTAAATGGTAAAAAAAGCTTGGGATTTCCTATTTGTGTAATTTGACAAATTTGATAATCTATAGGAATAATTTCATGATTACCTCGATTTTAGAGTTTACTGAGATAAAAGGAGGATCATTGTCAGCCATCTACCTCTTCTCCTCGAACAAACCCCACACAACCACCACAAGCTTATGTCCTTTATTGACTCCAACCTCTGGAAAAAAGATACTCATTGTTTCCTATGGCTCTAACCACCACAAGAACAAAAAAGCTTGAAGGGTCTGAACATTAGCTTGTTCTTGATCAGAACTTATCATTGATCATTGGACTTCATGGATGTGTGGAAGAGAATAGCTACTTACTTCCAACAAGGTCTGATTAGTGGAGGTTTTTTGATTCCTCTTCTTGATCATGTTGAGAGGTAAGGAATCAAAGTAGATCTGCAAGACATGTTTGGTTGCTTCAACTTCGTCGCCATCTGCTCTATAGTCTTAGAATTCAACCTAAAAACCCTCACACTTGATTTCCAATAAGTTGCATGCATAGGAGCCTTTAATTTGATGAAGTAGAAGAGTTCATATGAGTTCATATTATAGAGACACAATACCTAAGAGCATCTGAAGCTTCAGAGATGGCTTAAAATTGAACCAAGGAAGAGAATATAGCCCAAGCATTTGAAGTGATTGATCGATTCCTCTATGAAATAGCAACAAGATTAAGAAAGAAATCGATGACTTTCTAGCATGTTTGATGAGGGAGGAAGATGAAAAGATGATGTGGATAACGAGGATAAAAAGAGAGTGAGGGGGGAGAGATATAAGTGGAAAGAGATTTTTTATATTATAAAAAATATGAAAATAGTAGGACCCGACATATAATGTTTTATAATAAAAATATTAAAAAAATTTAAAAGTGGGACCACATAATGGAGGGAAGAGGATAATTAATTGCAGGGGCATGATGAAGAAAGTTTTTAAAGTTGAGAAATAAAATTGACCTATAATTAAGCTTAAGATCTTTAATGACATTTTGTGTATAGTTGAGGGATAAAAATGACCTATCTGAGAATATTTGGATATGTTTCCATAAAGCCATATAGTTTTACTTGATTTTCAATTTTGATTAAAATTAATCTCATTAATACATTTTATAAATCAATTATATATTATGTAATATAATCAATTATATTCAAAATCAATCACATTAATTAATTTTTTTAATCATTTTTTTCTCATGAATATCTAAACCAGCCCACTGTATATATATCTTCCACACATGCATGTGGTTTTTAGCATTGGATCCATGAGAAAAGGCATCATTTAATTTACCCGTGGACGATAAAAAGCCAGCATAATTAAATATGGATTAATGATCAAAAGTTAACTGCGCAGCACATCTATCTTCTATCGTCGAAATGTATAATCTATAGTAATGCAAGGTGTGCTACAAGGAAAAGTTAAAAAATATATTATATACAACTTTATCAAAATTTATATTTTAAAAAATTATATCTTTTTATGATAATTTAAATATTTAGAATTGGTTTTGATTAAATTATGTAAACATGTTCAGTTTTATCAAAATCAATTTTAGAAAATAGCATCCAAATATAATTAAGTTATAACATAATTAATTATAGATTAAATTATGTAAACATGTTCAGTTTTATCAAAATCAATTTTAGAAAATAGCATCCAAATATAATTAAGTTATAACATAATTAATTATAATAAAAATTAATTATATTAATTAATTTTGTATAATCAATTTTACCTAATTAAAATCTAAACATGTTCGAATACTTTTTGTTCGTGGTGATGTTAGCCCCATCGCAAACTATGTTTGCAATAAAGATAAGCATAATTGATTTAAAACTAAAAAAAAAAAAAAGCCAAAATAGATTGAAGAAAGAATGATAGATAGGCCATAAGGAAATCAATTTAATCAAATTATGTCCTAACTAATTTCAAAGTGCCAAACTTAATGGATTTGTAAGTTTGGCTTTCAATTTTGTAACTTCTTAATGATAAATTTATAATTTATTTTTCAAATTTAGCATGATTGAAAAATGAATAAATTTATTTTTTTATTAAAATTTTGAACATAAGTTGTAAATTTAGCACAATAAAGTTACAAAATTAAAAGTTAAACTTGTAAATTCTAAAATTTAGCACCTTAAAATTTGTTGGAATCTAATTTAAAGTAATTGCCCTAGACTGAATTTAGTTTATTAATTTATTTCGTCTTGGTTTTAATTCGATTCATTTGTTTATGATAATTTGGTTAAATTTCTTATATACAAAATCTAAATAAATTGAACCTGATATATACACTTTATACTTTAGTATTTTAAATTTAAAATTTAAATGCATAATATGTAAAAATGATTTTAATTTAATATGTTTTTTTCAATATGGAAATAGCTATTTTTAAAAACAAGTATGTATTTCACTCAAAAAAATTTTTCACCAATGAGAATTAACAAAATTACAATTACAATCTTACATTTTATAAATTTTAACACTAGGGTCCATGGAATTACAGTACTTTTGGACCAAACTTTTTAATTTTTAAATCTAACATTATTAAATTAGTTATTTTATAAATTAAAATGGCAGGTAACATTACATTTAAAAATTATTCTTTAAAAAATTGTTAAAGGGTAAAAGAGTAAATTGACATTTGAATTATATATCTAGGAGCATCAATGACTATAAATTTATTTTTTGTGCAATTTTTTTTTAATTT
The DNA here is from genome assembly GCF_029017545.1 of Prosopis cineraria. Classification (NCBI taxonomy): domain Eukaryota; kingdom Viridiplantae; phylum Streptophyta; class Magnoliopsida; order Fabales; family Fabaceae; genus Prosopis; species Prosopis cineraria. The sequence goes on along the minus strand of NW_026557589.1, from coordinate 1,384 downwards.
TTGAAAATAGTCACGCTTGGATTTAGACTTTCCTAAAGAGGGAATATTGGTTATTGGAGGGAAATAGGAGTTACTGTCAAAATTTTTAAGAAACCTTAAAAAAATGTAAAATGAAAAATGATTGTTTGCGAAATGGGTTCGAAAGTCATTGTGTGGAGAAGGTGTTAGGCACTCAATAACACTCTTTCATAAGAGCAATTACTTTAAGTTGATTGTGTAAAGTTAATTGACTTTTTTAATAATATCTTCATTACCTTTTTATAATCACATGTGAAAAAACAATAAAAAATACATATAAATTAATAAAATAAATTATTTATTTACATGGAAGGATTTGATATGGGATTAAGCCTAGAGCCTACATTTCCTATAATGATGATCAAAGTCCACTTAATTTAGGGTTATTATTTGAGTTTTTTATTCTTTTAATTAATTTATTTTATGAAAAGAATGTTATCTTGGGTTATTTTTTTATTTATTTTTCAAATAAAAATTGTTTTAAGGAAATACCTTTGCATAAGAGAAAATAACCAATATTAAAACATGTCATGATTGAATATCACTCATAATCTACTGATTGATGCTCTAAGCATGCACGGTAATTTAATATCACTCATGGTAATCCCTAAATGAATTTTCAAAGTGAATAGTTTAGTTATGAAATTATAATACAAAATTTGATACCTACAATGACTTAATGTCATTCATGGTATCTCATCTAATATTTCTAGAGATTTATAGTAATTTAGAATCATTCATGACGTAACCCAAATATGCCAAAAGTTTTATTATTTTCAAGAAAAATTTCTTTATTTGCAACCGTGGTAATTTAGTATTGCTTATATTATGTATCAAATATCCACAGTGATTTAAAATCACTTATATATCTTTTTTTAAAGGCTTAGAATGAATGTATATCATTGAGATTTCTACTTTATTTTTAAGAAAACAAAAGTAAATGATTCATTAGTATAAAATAAGGATTAACATAAGTACATTTCCAATAAACTCATTCTACCATATAATAATTTGCCACCAAATAACCACCTTGAAGACCCATTTACCATTTGTCTTTTTAGGACAAGACAAAACACACAAGAATCAATCATACAAACTAAAGTAACAAATGAATAGATGATGATACTCAGGAGAACAAAACAAACCAAGAGCATATTATGTCAATAGAAGGATAAATGAATGCATAGGTAAGGAATATGACGATCAAATATACAAAGTAAGACACAAAGGCAAGAGCACATCGTGCAACTAGAGTATGTGAGGATCAAGTCAACTTCCTAAACATTAGAATGATAATGAGCCCTCCGGTGTATAACCGAGCCTTTCAAAACTTCGCCAACATTACTTGCCTCCTCTCAAAAATCTC
>NW_026557588.1:0-12499 GCF_029017545.1 Prosopis cineraria | reverse complement strand
AACTGGGTTGATGATGGCTAGTAATGACTAATAGACCTTTTGGAATTAGGTATAGTCTTTAAAATAGGTTTGAAAAAGGGGGGCCGCCTGGCTTGAATTTGAGGTGCATGATAAATATGGCACTCTCTGTGTATCTACTGTGGTAGAGGCATAATGCACTGTGACGGATAGTCAAAAGTAAGATACATCAACTTGTGTCTGCAAGCTGCAAAATAGAAAGAGGAAGGGAGAAATTGAGAAAGGGTGATAGGATTCGCATTAGGTCTACTAAGGCATGAACTCATTAAAATTTTAGAGGTGATTGTAGCTTATTTCATCTATGCATGATTTCCCTACTCCTTTTGTAAAGGGTGTCCTAAATTAGGACTTAATCATCATACTAACTATGGTTAATCAAGGACTAACCTAAATGAATTATTCAATACGAGATTAACCCAAATGAATTCTTAATATGTATTTTTTTCAAACTATTTAATATAAAGGGATCCCAAGTCTTTAAAATATTTTAAGAACTCATATCATTTAATTAAACTTATACGAAAGCATGATAATAACTATTTTTACTTGCACAAATATTTTAGCCCATTAATATAATACAAGTATCAAAACACATTCTCAAGGGCCCAAAATGTCTTTCTATTTGCATAATTACTACATGGTCTCATTTCTACAATTATAATCATATTCTCAACATAGCCATCAATCACTCAAATGGCATGATAATAATAAAATGCATAATCAATCTCTTCCTTACATCCCCCTTTATTTCCTCTGACATGAAATTTGTGGGCCAACAACCGGAAGGGATCGTCCATGTGGTGAAACTACCCAAAACCTTAATCATATCATGAGGGGCTACCGGGCCAGAGTTACCTTACTCACTTATAAATACAGTTTCTCCCAAATCACACACTATAGGGTGTCATACCCAAACTAGCTCTACGCAAAACTCTAGGTAGGCCAGTAGGGTCAAGTCCCTTAATAGGAACAATGCTACAGTACCTTACAAGGTAAGTAGTGGCTATAACTCCTAGGATTATTGGTTAATAGCCAAGTACCATATGGATTTTGCATAACCGCTAATGCTTACTAAGGCGAACTCCCGCCATATGATCATGCTTATGAAAAAATGCATTTCAAAAACTCATATATATATTTCAAAATTATCCCACATGCTCATCAACTTTCATCACTGTGCATAATCCACAACTTATAACCAAGAGTGTACACATAATCATCAACCATCAATCTCATTACTCATAAGTCATAGAATCTCAACTAAGTCACATGCATTACAAACAACTATTTCAAATTTAGATATATATATATATATATATATTCTTTTGTTTCACTAACATAATTAATTAATTAACCTACAAATGTATAAAATAGATTTCCCCCGGTTACCTCAACCTTTGAGAGGTCAAAGGTTACCCCTCCAGTTACAACACTTCCAAGCTTTCTAAAGTTTGAATGGTGTCAAAAGAAAATTAATCTATAATTGATCATATCCCAATGTGTCAATAATATTATTAACATAATTTTCACTCATACTCTAATACCTAAGTATTTATTTTATTTTATTTTATATTTATTTTTTTTAAGAACTTTGTCTTAGTCTCTTGAATTCTAAAATTTAATTTCATATATTTGAACCTATATACTTGGTTCAATAGTCTCCTTTACAATAATTTCATTCAAATAATTTTTTAATATCAGAATTTTCCTTTTTATTCCAAAAAATTCGCACATAAAAATACCTAAAAATTGCAAACTTGATTTCAAGCCTAGAATCATTATTCTATAGCCATAATAATTTATTTCTCATCCCAAACAATCATTTAAACATCCACAAATCAATTTATATTTTTAGATTTAACTAAAAATCTACCCATAGAGATTTAGGGATAAACTCAAAGCCTCAAATTCCAATCCTATCAACAAAATAATACTCTAAAATATTTATTACACTACCAACAACCTCAATAACCTGACTTACTCATCAAAAATTCATCCCTCTTTCAAACCCTAGATTTTTCAAAATCTCACAATCTGCAGTCTCAGGGAAAAAATGACTAAGAAAATATTTAAAACACTTACTTAGTCATAGAATACTTAAAATCTCATCTGAAGTATCCTATTATAGAGCGTCACCTTCTAAACCAGCTCTTCTAACCGCAGCGTCGCTCGCTCTCTCACTCACTCTCTGATTTTGCTCTCTCTGTTGTGCAAGAAGGAATGAAGAAAGAATGAAGGAAATGAAGAAAAGAATAGATGTGTTGCTTTTCAAAAGAAAACTGTGGGACCCACACGTCCTTACTCCTCACCTTTTCTTTTGTCTTTTATTAATCCATTATGCACGTCGAATTGTCTGCCACATCTCTTCATTTCATGTTTTTTTTGCATTATTTACATCTCAACACCCAAAGCAAAAATTACTTCTCTTCCCCCTCTTTAATTTTCAATTTATTTTATGTTCCTTTTCCTTCTTCTTTCTTTCTTTTTTTTTTATAATATTATCATTACTATTTATATTTTATTAAAAAATCATAATTTAGAATTTGGATTTATGCTAAATTAAATTCAATAATAATCTCCTTACTAAAATTATTTATCTCTAAATATTTCTCCAAAATTACTCACTTACCCTTGATTAACTTAATTAATCTTGCGTTAAATTTTAGAATGTTACACCTTCCTCTTCTTTTTACATCTTTTGAAAGTGAGATGTGAGGTTGAGAGGTGAGGATTTTTGAACCTAAGCTATAGATTCGGACCTATTAATTTAAATGGAATTAATGAGAGTTATTTAATTATCTTATGCCTAGTTTAGAAGTTTTTATAAGGTTGTGAGCTTGTGCTATCCATTTTAGATGAACCCTAGACCTATGAATGGTGATTTTGGAGTGTTAGGTATTGTATTAGTGATTATTTAAGTTAATAAAAGCTGAATAAAGTTAATGGAAGTTAATAAACTTATTTGTTATAAGATTGAAGTCGTAGTTAGGAAATTTGATTGTTAAAGTATGAAATTATAAGTGGGAAGTATTGATTTTTTTATGATTGTTAGTGATTGTGATTGATGTTAAATGTAGACCAACTTTGTAAAGCACTAGGAAACTTGGGTATAATTAGGAAGCAAGTTGTATTTGGGGATAACATTTGAGTTCTTAAAGGTTTGAGGTAATTAAAAAAATCTATTATATGTTATTGCTTGTTAATTTAATTATAGGTGTTTATGAATCTTGAAAATATATTTTCTATATGTATATCTTGATGTATATATGTTTTTAGTTTTGAAAATTATGCAAGTGTGGCTTGGTTTATATAATATTAGAATAATGAAATTGTTAAGGATAACTAGTTTCAATGATGATTGAAATTCTTTCAAATTCAGTAAATATTAATGAACATGAGCATGATGATATTAAAATGTGATATGCATGAATTAACATGAGATATTAGCATGATCTTATTTATGGCGGAAGTTCACCTAATAGAGTAGTAATTTGTGTCTATATGGATCATAACAACATTGTAAGGACTTCATGTTTAGTGTATTACCTTGCCTTTAAACTTAGTTGGTACATTACCTTACCTTTAAATCCCACTTAGTAAAAGTAGTAACAGGACTTACCCTTAAACCCTAACTAGTAAAGTTTGTCGTAGGGTTTTATAACACCTCTATATTCGAGATGGGAGAATCCATAGTTAAAGATTAAATGCAGGGCCTTAGTTCAGTCACCCCTCATGATTGGAGAGCTTAGACTAACTAAGTCACATAAGTCTAGCTCCTGTTTATTGTGTAGCCTTAATTAGAATGATGAAGGGTTCGTAGAGTGGTTGATCATGCACTGGATTAAATTTTTGTTTAATTTCGAAGAGGTATTTCATAATTGCCCACTTTTCATGCCTATTATTATTTGAGTTGTATAGAATTCCTTGATTATTGAGTAATTATATCTATCCCTTATTTAATATTTTATAAGTGATAACTTTGAGTAGAATAAAGGAAAAGCACTAGAGGCTTAGGAACATGAATTTTGCTACTATATGGCCTCAAATTTGTTTTGCTTTATGTTTATTGACTTTGATAATGCCAATTGGGGCATTCATTTTGTATACTTGTACCGTTGCATGTGATGAAGCCTTAAGTCGCTTTAGGCTATCAATGAAAACTAAAATGTAGTAGGAAGCACTCTAGGTCATCTGTAAAGAAAGTAATGCATACAAATTTTTAGTCTAATTGCCAATAAGTTAAAAGAATGAGAGTAATTCAGCTATGTCAAAAATGCAAAAATTAGATGTTTGTAATTTTTTATTTTAATGTGATGAGATGAATGTATGAGATGATAAGTTCAAGTTAGAATCTCCAGTGATAATCCTTAAATTTTAAATTTCAAGCCACACAGGTAATTATAATTAGCTTAATAAAGAACACTTAAAGACCTTTAAAGTGTTGTGAATCATTAAATCTAATGATCATTAAAGAGTTTAAGCTAAGTGAATCAAAATTAATATTGTAATCAGTCTTGTTTATAGCCACTTAATTCATACCAAATTATGTAGTAGAAAAACTCCTCAAACCAAATTCATATAAACTTATAGGGATCTAGCTTGAGATATAGTGAAAATCTAAACAAGAACACCAAGAATATATGAACACATTCAGGAACATTCAAATGAATTCATAAATTTAAAAACTGAAACACAATATTAAATCTCAATTCAACATTCACAACTTCAATATAAACATGAAAATAGAATCAAAATCATAACCTAACTAGGATACAAAATTCAAAATCCACAAGAGGAGAAGAAGAAACTGTAGAATTGAAAATACAAGTAAAGAAAACAAATTTAGAAATCTCATATCACAAGTTCATCTTCCTTTGAGTTTAATGAAAAATCAACCACTCATGCTCCTCTTATCACTTGGTTGAGTTCTTGAGCTTGGCTTTCATGGATGAATGAAGATAAAGAACAGAATCTGGAAAATGCTTGAAGTGCTCAACAAGATCTGGAGGATGAATAATAGGTGTTATAACATGATGAATCAAGAGGAAAGATGAAGAAATAGAATTTGGATTTATGATGTAAGGCTGGATGAAAATGGAGAGATGAAGAGATGTAGATCTGGACATAAATATGAATGCTGAAGAAGAGAGAAAAATATGGAAAAAATCTCAAAGTTAAGTGAATAAAGAAGTTAAAAATGAAAATGAAGGATTAAGTATGTATAGAAAATGTGAGTGGTGATAATAACAAGGCAAAATCCATATTTGATTTGACTGGAATTGAGTTAGAAAATAAGCAAAATTTGGCTAAAAATTCAAGGAAAAATGGTGCCTAAATTGCTGAATGTGAGCTGGAAATTATGGCAAAGGAAATGTGACTAAGGTGTGGGAAATGTGACTCTCTTTGACTCTTGATCAGCTACAACATAAGCCCCCCCTTTGATTTGACTATGTCACACTTCTTATGTCTCTTCTTCACTTGACGATGTGTCCCTCAATGCTTCCCATGCTCCTTCGATTTTATTTAATTAATTCTCCCTAATTAAATATGAAAAATTGCGTCACATCAGCCTTAAATAATTTTTAGAATTGATGCCATTTTGCTTCCTTTCTTCATCTTCTATTTATTTATTATCTTCTTTAATTCTTCCAAGTGAATTGACTTTGATCCTTCATTCCAAAATTACCCTTGTAAAAATTTAAAAATAAAAGCACAAAGACTAAATAAATTTTAAAAAGAGAATTAAAAAGAAAGAGAAGAGAAATAATGCCCAAGATATCAAATTAAAGTTTAGAAGTGACAATACAATACTAAATAGCAAGATTAGGGTTTATATGATCAATATAGAAAAGATAACTAAGAATCAAGAATGAAATTCTAATATGCACAATTTGATGCCAAAATCAAGTGTTTTGATATGCAAAATATGTGACTGATCAATTGCATATATGATTAATTGATGGTATTTTGTGCTTTAAGCCAAATAATATGGATTATTAATATTAGACCAAAGCCAAAATGCATGTGCAGGTACATTATTGAGTTATTAGGATGATGGTAAAGAATTGTTTTAGTTATTGAATGATGGTTTGCCTCCCCTTTGCTTCTTGAAAAATATGTTGAAAATTATGCTTTAAGGCCAATCATTATACTATAAATATTGTTATTTAATGAATTTTTCTTTTATTATTATATTAATTGCATGTTCATTATGATAACTGTATTGTTAAACAAACTATAGTGATTGTCTTAAATATCCCTATTCGGTCATATATGAGGGATCATAGATGAAACAAGACTAATATGATTTTGATTAATTATAGAGATATAAATTAAAGTTATAGGTATTTGAAATGGTACAAGGTGTTAGACTAACTTGCTATGAGAAAGCTATATGGTATAAATCATAAGCTTATCTTATATGTGACCATGTCACTAAGCCATTTAACCTGAGATCATCATAGATTTTTACATAATGATTACTGAACTTTAACCTAATTAAAAGTTACTTTTAACTGAGTGATCATAAAGGCTATGATTAAGTTTGGTGATATTCATGCAGAGAAATATGAGTGGTCAAGATGAAATTTATCTCTCATATTAATTGAGAAATATTAGTGGGCCCCTTGTTAAGAAAGACCGAGAAAATATATGGCCATTCTACAAAGAAAAAGATTTTTTCATTACTATAGTCAATCCACGTAGAGTAATTTTCAGGGGGAAGGAGAATGACAATTTCATGTCTCATACTTGATTGAAATATTGCGTGACAAAAAGAATATGATACAGTTATGTGATAAGTTACATGAGATCATTGATCCTTATATAAATTGGGTAGTCACAATGTCTTGTTAGATGCCACTTGTGACTGATGGGCTAATAGCGTTATTGGCCCCTTGTCAACTTCATATGGGCCTGCAGGGTCGCACAAAAAAAAATTAACTCGAGTTATAATGTTTAAATTCATCGAATCAGAAATGTGTATAGATTTAATAAATGTAATGCTTTTTTAGAGTAAATGAATTATATATATATTTATATTTATATTTATACACATATTTGAATATTTATTTGATAAATATTTACGTGTGTATATATATATATATATATGAAATATAAAATTCAAAATATAGTGTGTGTGTGTGTGTGTTCGTGAATATATATGATATAATATGTATATTTATATTATATTATTGTGTTAGTTTTAAATTTAGTTTTATATGATAAATTAAATTTAATGACTAACATGATATAAGAAGATATCATATCAGTTCTATAATTTAAATTTATAAGATAAATTTAAATTATATATGATATTATAGATTTAATTTATGAAATAATTTAAATTTAATTTCATTGCTTGTGAAAACCCTAATCTATACAATATAGATAAGGGATGAGTTTTTAGTAAGAGAATCTCTTGACAGTAAAACTTTGAGAGCTATGAAAATATCCTAAAAAAATAAAGCAGCATTTGATTGATAGATGGTTAGACGTTGAAAGCGCTAGCACACCTGTTCATATTAAAAATTTGTTCATATGGATACTAGTAGAGGGAGCTAATCTATATTATTAGCTCTTAAGGTCCAAAATACTTGAAGAAAATGAGTGAGAAATTCGACACTTTAAAAGTAACTATTCTATCTACCTTGATTTAAACAAATTCGATAGATCCGCAATCGCGATTGGAGATTTGAATTTTAGTTTTTTGTTACGCCTCCCAATCTAACAGAGTATGGGATTGAGGATTGAAAGTGAGATATAGAATGTATGTGTGCGTATCATAGTGTATTTCACAAGTCATCTTAAGTCCTTGGAGTTTGGTTTAGGTAATTGTATGAACTTCTGGTATTTGGTATAGGGTTTAATTTGGATACCCCTTTGTTAAGGAAAAAGTGTAAAATGTGGTTAATATGTGTTTGAATGTCCAACTTTTTTGTGTGAAAGAATTTGTAAATGAAACTAATATCATTAGCTAGTTCTTTGAACAGGTTTTTTTATAGATTCCTAAATTACCTCAATCGAATGTTAAACAAAAATTTAGAGCACACTAGAAGTTAGCCCTCGGAATCTATCATATGACAGCTCTCCATGCTATCAAAATTTGTACAATGTATCACAACATAGGGTGGAGAGAGCTTTTCAGGCTCAATTGGCATCTTATATTTTAGCACATTTTATAACTCTTGTTTAGAATCGTTGACTTAAAATTTTTTATGTTTTCTATTGTAAAACTTGAGATCCCTTTTTTATAAAAGAAGTTTTATCTGCCATGGTAGATTTAAGTGGGAAATGATATGTTTACCCTTTTATGCATATGTTTTCAAGCTCAATTGGCATGTTATATTTTGACACATTTTATAACTCTTGTTTAGAATCATTGACTTAAAATTTTTTAAGTTTTCTATTGTAAAACTTGAGATTCCTTTTTTATAAAAGAAGTTTTATCTGCCATGGCAGATTTAAGTAGGAAATGACATTTTTACCCCTTTTATGCATATGTTATTCAAGCTTAATTGACATCCCATATTTTGTACATTTTATAACTCTTGTTTAGAATTGTTGACTTAAAATTTTTTCAGTTTTCTACTGTAAAACTTGGGATCCCTTTTTATAAAAGAATTTTTATCTACCATGGTAAATTTAAGTGGTCCTTACTTATTTACCATGGTATGGTTTGATTAAAGCGGTTAAGTATGTGGTTTAATGAATTGATATTACACCCTCACTAACTTTAAGTCGAATTATGAAATTAACACTTGTTAATTTCCTTGCTAATTTGGCATTTTAGAGAAGACTAGATTGTACGTTGCTAACTTCTCTTGCTAATTCACATTTTTCTAGTAACAGGTCATGGGTAAGAATACTTTGATGTGGCACTCTATTAAATTGGCTGTTGACTCCTTTGGCAATAATAGAGTCAATAATAAGAGTTGAGCTTGGTGGGCTACCCATTTAAGCCAATTTTAATAATGGTTTAGACTTGACAAATGGTATTTTTGAGGAAAACTAGGCTTTGAAACTCAATTCTGAAAAAGGAAAAACTAGGCTCGGGTTTGAGCAACCCTTTGAGTCCATTTTTTGTTTTACCTTTTTTAATTTTTAAATTGAATTTAGACTTTAGAAACATATGTTTATACTTTAAAATTAAAATGTTATTATTTATTTTAATTTTTAAATATTATAATTTGTATTTTAAATAATTTGAATATTATAATTAAAAAAATTTAAAAAAAAAGAACCCATTGACACATCCTTGAACCCTTTGAGAAAGGGTTGAACTTTGAAAAAATGATTGATTTTAGAGCAAGTACACTTGTAGGCTTGAATTTGTAAAGGCCAGATTTATATAAGCTCGGCTATCCCATTTCTCAGCTTTAGGCTATACGACTTTGCTCAGTTTTCTCTTACTTGAAAAAATGAAATTAAACAAAGAGAATCAGGTCATTATTTTTCGTTGTCCATTCAATCTGGGAACAGTAGATCTGTTGATTGCCGTCTACTTGTATGAGTATCTCAATTATCTCTAATTAACCAGCCTTCCTTTGACATCTTGGATTACCATATTAGAGAAACGGCCGATTAAATCAAATGCCAAATGTACAACTGTTCTATTTTATTATTGTCCTTGTTTATGACTCAATGTCATACTGCATGCTTTTAGAAATATAACCCAAAAGGAAACAGAAGGAACTAGTATTAGCGACTGATCGTCGTGATCACATGATGAATGCAAAAGGAACAAATGCCTGTGTCGCACCCGAAAAAAATGCAACGCGGACGGCGCGCGAGTGAGGTCCCGGCCTTCGCGGCAGGAACCGGATCGAACGAGAAGTCGCCACCAAGATTTTGAGGTAAATCTCGGGAAACCGATTAATGGAAGATAAGGGTGATCTGTGAAATCAGAGAATAGGTTCGGGAGTCGGTTGAGTGTGGGGAAGGTGTTAGGCACCCCACAACACCCGTTCGTAAAAACGGTTACCTGAAGTTTATTGTGCTCTATTAATATGGTTTTAAAATTATTTTAATTATCCCTTTTATATTATGTGTTTGATATAAAAATGATGATAATTGAGTGAGAAATGTTTATTTATTTATGAGGGAGGACGAACTTGACTCAGAATCTGACTCTGAGGCCTACGTACCCTGTGATGGGGATCAAAGTCCACGTAGTTCAGGCTTAAAGTTTGTCGGTAAAAATATTTTTGAAGAGAAATTAATTAGAAATAATTCACCATTTTGCAAATAAAACAATTTCTAAAATTTTGATATGTGTGTTTTAAATTGCAAAAGGTAATTTAATTTTAATTATTTTCTCCATTTTTGAATTTTTGGAATAAAGAAAGGAAAGGGTTTAAAATTATTTTTCTTTATATTTTATGATTAGAAATTTAATTGCAGTACCTATAGAACCTTATTGATTCATACGGTAATGCAATTGCTCTAAGTATCTGCGAAGATTCTGAAATCTCACATGATAGAAGAGTTTGGCAATTTAATTTATTTATTTATATTCTTATGTACATTTTAAGTATTAAAAATATATTTTAAGTATGTATATACATGTTTTGAAGAATTTTAATCATCATACCTGCAAAGCCTTATTGATTTATACGGTAATATGATTATCCTAAATATCTACGGAGATTCCAAAATCTCACACGATACAGGAATTAAATTTAATTAATTGATTTAATTAATTATATAATATATATGTATATATATTTTAAAAACTAAATCGTTATATCTGCAGAGTCTTATTGACTCACACGATAATACGATGATCTTAGAAGCCTACGGAGATTCAAAAATCTCACATGACTAAAAGATATAATTGGTAAATATGGTTACAATTTAAATATATTAATTTGGTTAATTAAGTTTCTTAAATTGTATACTATATGATTATTTACAAAATTATTTATTTATTATAAAAATGGATGATCACTATATCTGCGAGGATTTATTATCCCACACGATAATATGATTAATTTAAGTCCCTACAAAGATTCTCGTAATCTTACACGGAACTTAAATGGATTATTTAGATTATAAAAAGACAGTTGGTTTTAACGGTTGGTCATTGAAACCATTGATCGTACATATAAATTGGATCTCTATACCTGCGAAATTTATTGATTTACATGGTATAAGATCACTTTAAATGCCTGCGAAAATTCTTAAAATCTCACACAGCAAGTTAATAAAATACAAGAAACCTTCTCTTATTCATTTGTTTTTTTTAGATGAAAATTGAATTCTCTCCTCTCAATCTTTTATACAATTGTACATGTGGATAGAAAGTGTCATACGGTATGAGTGTAACAATATTATTGACAAGTAAAGGACCTTAGAATTAAAGGAGATAAAAAAAATAATGCTCATACATGTTAATATACATATTTAAAGACCTCGCTTAAAAATTACACTAATTCTGTATTTGAAATGAAATTGTGCCTAATAATCAAATTTAGCTTAGCTATGATAGGAAACAAAAATTATCATTTACAATTTCTCTATTATTTCTTTTTCAAACTCTCTTTTCTTAAAAAAAAATATGACAATTGCAATGAAATCACTTGAGAGCTGAAAAATATGAGACAAAACATTTAAACATGAAATCCATTTTGGAACAGTAAATAGAAATTAAACACGTATATTTTGGATTCAGAAGCAAGAACCTGCGCGTATGGGACGTCCAGATCTGTCTCAGCCTCTTCTTTCTCCTCTTCATTTCTGTTTCTTCTCTCCTCTCCGCCTCTTCTCTTCTTTTCCTTTCGTGCTCTGTTTTCTATTTCTTCCGTACGTACGTTTCTCCTTCCTTTCTCCAGCCAAAAAACACACTCCTCTTCTTCGTTTCCTCTACTTTGTTCCAGCCGGAATAGCCTTTCTCCCTCAACCTCTGTTTCACCTCTCTCCGTCTCTATCCTTTTTCGTTCAGCTTCTGGCCTCCCTCATTTCCTTCTCAGCTTTTCCGGAAAGAAAAGCTCCTCCGCCACGTCCTCTCCTGTCTTTGTTTTCGCCCTCTCCTCCGTCTCAGCCTCTGTTTCACATCTTTCGGTCCTCTCTCTCCTCTGTATATTTTTTTACATTGCTTCCCCCCTTCTCGCTGTTCCGTCTTCTCCTTATATAGAGAATGGACAACGTGAATCATTACTCTCCTGCTCTGTTTCTTCTGCGTTTCTGTCTCTATTTTCTGTGCCGTCCCATCTGCTTTCTCTACTATGCCGTTTCCTTCATGCATGCGTTTGTCCCTGGTTCTGTTTCTTTTCTCCTGCCAGCCGAAAGCATAAGCGTACGTGTTCCGGTTGCTTGCTATTCTTCCTGCTCTGTTTGGCTTCTTTTGCGTTTCGTGTCTGTTGCCTCTGGTTCTTTCGGCGTCCGTGGCTCATGTGTTGTGTGTTCCTGCTGTTTCTGTCCTTTTTCCTGCTGCATGGCCGAAAGTGTGTGCTTGTTTTTGTTTTTGCGTCTCTGTGCCTGT
>NW_026557587.1:0-13314 GCF_029017545.1 Prosopis cineraria | reverse complement strand
CCACCATATCTCTAATTTATTATGTACCAAATCAACATCAAAAGTCCCGAGAATTCAAAAGGAAACCCATGTTGCATCAACTATAAAGAGATTAAACAAAGCCCTAAAACCATACACGTGCCGAGTGAATTTGTTCCTTGGAGTGATTCGATTCCTATTTAATGAGATTGAGAGTAACAGAAGCCTCACTGAAAACTCCAACTGAGAAAGGAAACCTAAGAAAGAAAACTTAAAGCAACACATGATTCATGGGAAATTAGGAACCGGCCAAGGCAATTAGAAGTCATTTGAAGGAGGATAGCAAAATCTATAGGTCATGCTGCAAAGATACAGCCCATGTATTAAAGCATAGGTTATGGAATGATTTATCCAAACCTACACACGTGCTACTAAAACTAAACATATGTTATGGGAACCTAAAGTTCAGAAAGCAGACTTCTTTTAATTTTTCGAATTTCAACTAATTCCCAAGTGGCCTACACACATACCAGTTAACGTCACCCGGAAGACGAGACACCACGAGAAGTACTAAGATTAGTTCCCTTCAAGTCCATATGAAACCAAACAACTATGCAGCAAAACAATTACTACTTTTCAACAAAAACCAAAAAAAAAAAAAAAAACACACACAACACAAACATTTTTTCAACCCCAATAACACGACTCAGAAAAAAAATGAATAATTGACCGATCGAACCTTGGGATAGGAGGCGACTGACAGCTTCATTGGGGTCCATATTACACTCTTTAAGCATCGCGTAGATCTCATGCTCAGGAAAATTACTGACAATCTCCTTCAAGCTCTGTACCATCTTCCTGGAAGCTGCCGGGACCCCCGCTAACCCATTACTTCCCTTCCCATTGCCGGAGCCGCCGCCTCCACCGCCTTTGCCACTCATCCTCCACTCCTCCCCCTCTCCCTGACCCTCCCCTCTGATTCTGTGACCAAACCCAGATCTGCGAACGCCCCAGAGGGCTCGCTTACAACGGTACTTTCTAGGGTTAGCCGCACGACGCAGAAGAAGAAGATGATGAAACCGAAGCTATCTCTCCCTCACGCTCTGCGCCAAAAAAAAGGGCGAAAAGCCGAAAACCTCTTCTCACTCACTCCCACCTTCTTTTCTCTCTCAGTACTCGTATTTTTATTTTTTAAAGTTTTCTGGGAGAGACCACAATTTGTGCTCAAAGCCTCAAACTGATGGTAACTTCTTTTGGAGTTTGATTTGGGAATCACTCTGACAAATTTGATGTTCGCATCATCAATTTTGTTTCTCAAAATTGAATCTTTACACCTAAGTTGAAGCTTTTTCTTTGCCCTGACCATTTTTTAGGGTGCTGAGAGCTCAATGCAATAAGCCAATAATAGCGAGGATACAAAAATTGCATAATAATAAATAGAATTAAATCATGCAGAATAAATTTTTATAAAAAAATGATGATTAAATTAATTTGACACTTTTGATCAAAAAATTAGTTTGACATTGAAACTTTATAATTTTTTATATTTTGGTTGCATATGTAAATATAAGCAATATGCAATTTTTCTTCTGAGATGTAATATGCGACTTTGATATATGTATATATAACCCCAAGAAATACAAAGATATAAGTGAAAAATACTCCCTTCATTTAAAAATATAAAATATTTTTTAAAGAGTTTGATATCAAAAAATGTAAAATATTTTTAATTTTTTAAAGTATAATCATTGTCTATTTTTAAAAGTTTTTTTATTAATAAATAACTTTATATTTATTATAAGATATTTAATAGGAGTAAATATGAAAAAATAGGATTAATTTAAAAGTAAGTAACTACTTTATTGATAGTTAAAATTTTATTAAAAATATATTATATTTTTAAATAAAAAGAGTAACAAATTTAATTTAGATGTTAGATTTTCTATGTGCATTTCACATATTTAATATATAGAGAATAGAGTAATGTATAGGAGTACAGGTTAAGTCAAATATATACATATTAGTGTGTGTATCTCTCATATAGCAAGGAATCAAATGAATTACTGAATAATAAGAAAATATATTCTTTTCGTTAAAAAATAAAAAGTATTTTTTGAGAAGTTGGATGTTTAAAAAATAAAATATTTTTATTTTTTAAAAGTATAATCATTATTTTTTTAAAGTGCCACCATTGATGAATGACTTTATATTATTATAGTGTTTAATAAGGGTAAATATGAAAAAATAAAGTTAGTTTAAAAGTAGATAACTGTTTTATATAAAGACATTTTTAAGGAGTTGGATGTTAAAAAATATAAAACATTTTTAATCTTTTGAAGTGTAATCATTGTTTTTTTTTCAAAAGTGTTCCTATTGATAATGACTTTATATTTATTGCAGGGTATTTAATAGAGATAAATATAAAATTATAAAATTAATTTGAAAGTAAATAACTACTTTATTGGGAGTCAAATTTAATTAAAAATGTCTTATATTTTTTAATGGGGGGAGTACATTGATGAAACACCAACCCATTTATTTTTATATGATTTAATTTTATATTTATAAATAAATAACAAATAACTATAACTAATAGTTAATTATTAACTTGGAAATATCTATAGTACTACAATTAAACAATCTAACATTAAAGATAAAATATAAAAATTGTAAATCATCAATGGAATTCTTAACTTTAAAGTCACAAATCAAGTTTTCTTAATTATCATGCAAAAAGTGATTTTAACAACTTTTTTTTTACTTATAAGTATAATTATAATTAGTGTTCATCTTATGTGTTGTTTATAAATCAACTGCATTGTTCATGACGTATTGATGTGGGGATGGATCAAAACCCAGAGGAGAAGGCATTAGGTGGGAAATACATCTCAAAATCCTAAAAATTAGTTTAATAATAGTATAGTAATAATAATAACAATAATTAGTGGGGAGAGAGTGGTGGCCAAAAAAATAATGAGAGAGGAGAGAGAGAAGAAATTAAATAATTCTACCAAGATAATTAATTAATTAATTCTTTATGATATGATTAACTGAATAATTTTATCAGTCAACTTTTAATAATTACTTATAGATATTATTCATAAACTAGTTAATATCACATTATGAGTTATTTTAACCTAAACATAAATTTAGCTTTGTCACTAACGTGATCTTATTTGGCATAGTTCATGAATAATGGATTATAAAAAAAACATGAATTCAGTTAATATTTAATTCAACTCTTTGCTTGGTCATCATCTGCTAAATATTACACCAACACGTAACATTAACATATTTAACAGTTTAGCGTTATCCATAAGTCAAGATTTAACTTGGCCAAAAAAATAACTCAAGATTTACAAGGAAACGCAGAAAAACATTTTTAATCAAGATATATCTGCCAGGTGTCCTAAACAAGATTTTGTGCTGCATATCATTGGAGCCATTCATGCATCTTTTGTTTGAATCAATATTCCCTAATGCAAAGGAATGGACACGGGTTCACGAATTTTTTATTTTTTTAGTGTTGACTAAAGTTTGAAATTGATATAGCCCAACAACAATAGTAACAAAAATATCGAGGCTGTTTAAAATTATTTTTATTTATTATTTTGAGAATTGGTATTTTTAAAACATGTTTTGAGAATAAAAAATAATAAAAATATATATTTTTTTCATTCTCTTTTATTTTCTAAAACAATAATCACAGAACACCTAAAAATTATTTCTATTTTTCTGTTCTCCAGAACAATATTTTGTTTTTGTATTCTCCAAAACACTTTTTAAAAACATGTTATCAAACTGATTTTTTTATTTTTTATTCTGGAGAACAGAAAACTGTTCTCAAAATAGGTTTCCCTGATCATTGCATCCTTTTTATTGTTTGTCTTTATTATAAGATATTTTTAACTATTTCATTTAAACAAGAAAGATAATTAAATTAATTTTATCTGAAAATGGAATAAACTTCTAATTTTACCCAAATTTAAATGAAAATTCTGAAATTTATATTGCTTTTATTTTCATAAGCAATGATTTTAAACAAGAATAATATTAGAAAATGTAATTAATATTGAACCTAAAAATTCTTCTAAAAGGCTCCCCTGTAATAGGGATGAGAGACTTGAGGGAGTACATGGTTTAAAAAATAACATACTCCAATATTTAATAACATATACATTTTTAATATTTAATAAGGACAAAAGAGGAAAGATGGACCTAAAAAAATTATAAATGTAGCCTATGAATAGGAGGAAAACAAAAATTGTCTGTGTGAGAATAGTCCACTTTCTTGATAAATGATATATGGTATGAATCTATTATTGGTATTTTTTGGGGAGTTTTTTTTTTTTTAGGTCATCTCAATCTCATGCATTGTATGAAGCCTAAAAAACTGTGTTATTTATAATTATTTTTAGTGTTTTATGCCAGATATTTATAAATATTGATTTGGTACTTGGTTCATAAAGTTCGTTCACCATCGTCATCCACATCCCACAACACAACATGACATGAATTAAATATTAAGAATGCTCCAATTCAGTGGTTTAATGCTTATCCTTACCTAATTATTCTCCTATGCTTGCACAAGGCAATGAACGAATTCTATACTCTTAAAAAAAAATTATAAATAATAATATGTCGAATTTTTGGCCACTATCTATTTCTAAATATTAAAATTACTGGTAGGTGTATTTAGACTTTGTTTGGCATCAAGTTCTTTCCTCGGAAGTGGATTTTACCACAGAAAAATAAAGTTCTGATTGAATTACGGATATTTCAAATCCATTCTCTAAACTCGAAATCCGGAATTACTTAAATAACAAATTATAAATTCATCATAATTGATTAAAAAAAAATAAAAAAACAATCATATTCAAGTTGATATCTTTAACATTGCAGGTTGTGCTCAATTGTTCCCCAAGATTAGCTCTAACTCGTGATTTCGTTAATGAATATACAACAGTTGCGCAAAAGATTTTATTATTGAATCCTTTATAGATATATATAAAGGACTTCCTTGAAAATACAATGAAGCCAACCACAAAACTTATCTAGTTGATAAAGATGCTACTTATGTGGTATTCCATAATAGCGTTAATTCGCAATCTTATGCTAATATAAGAAGTTCATTGAAGAATAATTAATTATACATTTACAAAAGCTTTTTGAACCGTCAATATTAATGAGTCCCAGAAGGCTGAAATACAACCAATTAAACCTTTTTTTATTTTTTTGAAAGTACAAAGCTTGGTAGATTGATACGACAACTAAAGGAAATCAGCAAGGCAAAACAATCACGGAACCCAAAAAAGAAAAAAACTATTTTTTCCTCATCCAAATTCTGTCATGCTTTTATCTTAGATATCTATATAATTATAAAACTCTCAACAACACAAACTGTAAACAGTATAACAGATCCTATTATCATTTATCAGTAATCTGTTTTTTTCTAAAGATACAAGAATCATAGTCATAATCCATCTGTTTTCTATTTTACTTCCTTCAAACCTAATGTACCAAACATAACATTCTCTCGCAATTCCTCGTCCTGAAAACAACAGCTACACGTTGCCTCTAACAACCACCCTGTCTACAATGTTGAATTTAAGTTCTATATCCGCAGAAACAGAAGTCAAAGACAAAGAATATACCTCAACTGTTGTAGATCTGAACATTATTCTCATCAAAGATTGGTGGTAGTTTTCTTGTCAAGTCCACATGCAATAGCTGCGGTGGGGATTCTTTTATAATCTGCATAATATACAGTCTAATAAATAAGTTACAGTAATGCAATTTAGAATTTTAGACAGTAAAGGATAACAAATACTTTAAGGGGCTCGCTTGTAAACATGGTTGAGTGACTGGGATGGGTTTGGGTTGAACATTGTGACATGCAGATGGAAGAAAAAAAATCAAAGATTCATACGAAATAGAAAATGAAATTTTGAATTTGAATCTTAAAGTTTATAACATTGTATAATACCTATAACTGAGAGAGAGAGAGAATTGAATGGATAGAAAGAGATCAGTGGGTCTCATATACACTCCTAGCAGTGGATCATCACTTGATCTAGTAGAGGAATCCAAATTCCAAATTCTTGATCTAGTGCACATGATGCAACACTGTAAATCCATCTTTCAAGAAGAACTGAAAGAGGGGAAAAAAAGGCGAGATTTCATATATGCTGTGTTCTTGAGAGGTTTTACAAACAATAATTATAGCTAGCAAAGGACACAAATATTAGTAACTTCAAGTTTCAGTTTATGTTCCAAATAGGAACAACAAAAATGGATTTTCAGAACATGACCTGTTATTTTAAAGAGAAGTGCACATATGTCATTGAATTTTCCCCACCTTCAAATCCAAGGACATCAATTAAGAAGCATGCTCATTAAAGGGGAACGACAGATATTTTCCTTGATTTGAACTGTCTTGAATATTGTGTTCTGCTTAGATTTGTTACGTGCTTTGTTGAATGGTCAATGGTAGCTATGCTTTAAAGTTGAGGTTTTAAGGAAGAATTTCCAGGAGTCATACCATTTCCTCAAGTGTTGTGCCCTTTGACCTAGTCAGATAGCTATATTAAAAAAAAAAAAGGTTTTAAAATCCCCCATTCACACCCCAACCTTCAACTTATCAGTGGTGAAATAGTTAGTTACACAGAACTAGAGTCTCCTAAGGCTACGCTTTGAACTCTACTTAGATTTCTCAGTTTATCACTAAACTGGGAAACCCATCCAATCTCCCAATCTCTATTAAGACCAATAATCTAAACGCTTGAATTGACCTCTTCAAAGGACGATAGATCTGAATATACGAGGCAGCATGAATATGAATTGAAGCATCCATCACCTATATTTTATATCAATGACAGAGGAACCTAAAGTCAAGGCACCTTCTAACAAAGATCTACAATCACGGTTTAACAAATAAAATCATCACATCGAAGCTCACGATATGCAGCATTTTGGTTTATGGCCAAAGAATAATTAGAAATAAGTAATTCTGTTAAACATTATTACCTTCATAATGTCAACAGTTGTTAAATGCCTTCATTGGGTTGAAAGTCGTACATCTTCCAACTTAAATTGCAGAACGGTGAAGTCAAATTACAGCATAAAACATTAAAAAAAAAATGCCTCTGCTGACTGCAAGCAAGAAGAATTTGGACTGAGTCTTTACTGAATCCAAGAGCTTGACCTGCATGTAGGACAAAATTATAGCCAAATCTCTCTGAAGTTGAGGAACAGACGTTGCACACAGATGTGACAATATCAACTAAGGTGTTTATAATCTATAAACTACAAACATCTCTGTAATAATGGATATGGCTTTCTTTTTGAATTGATATGGCCAAGGTCAAGACCGTGTGATTACAAACAAGTCAAAAAGAGTCTAAAAACGTAATTGATATGATTTTTACATTATAGACTTGTGTGCAGCTAATGATGCACAGTTTTTGAAAACTGAAAAGTCTAATCTACTATCTTGCCAACTTGGAGAATAGACTGGGCTCATCTTTGATGGCGACAAGAGAGACATGAAGGGTGCTGCCAAGAGAACAAAAACCAAAACAATATTCAGTCCACTAATAACAAAAATAGCCTTTGTAGCTTGGTACTGAAGTTGTGAAAGTAGACGTAGTTGCCCTTGTAAGTTTAAATGGTCCTTGACATGGAATAAAACCTCTCTGAGCCAATAGTCAAAGTTTGATCTTTTTGCCTCCCTCGTTAATTAAAATTAAGTTTCAGTCGAGGCATGGTGAGCCAGTGCATTGTCCACATTTCAAGCTCAAAGGGCTTCTGCTTGAGGGAGCACACTAGAGATATTAATGAAAACCCCTTGCGATCATCACAAATTAGCTTAAGCTGTTGAGTCAAAATGTTCGTTGACAAGTCTTGCAAAACAGCAGCAACCATGTCTTCCCAAATCTTCATGAATCTCCTCATTCTTAAATACATTCTTTTTGTACATTTATTGCTGGAACGATATGAACTATTCAAATACAACGTCTGCACTTGTTGAAAAATCATGATTCCTACATATTTGAGCAGGCACAGATGAAATTGAGGTACCATTTTTTAAGCAGTTGCAGCAGCAGACAAATCTGTATGGAAGTTCCAGTCATTGTTAATCTTTGATCTGTTGTTTCCTGGCAAGGAAATGCCCTTCTTCAATTCTGTAGAGTCTTCATGAAGCACTTTAACATTTTCTTCCTGATGAACATTATGATTGAGACTCCTCTGCCATTAGCGCAATGGAAGGATGGATAAAAGAACCAAATGATATAACCTGAAAATTTACCAAAACAAAAAACTATCACACTCGTTCTATAAAGAAAAAATTCCAATACTCAAGTGTATCTCCCTTCCAAATGATCAACATATCTCATTACAACTCCTAAACTTCTATCTATTGGTTACTAATCGGTATATTCTTTGATTCTTATCAATTTCAAGTAAACATCAAGACCAAAGATGGAACATAAGCCACAATGCTCTCCCACCTTAACAAGATAGTCTTTCAAGATAGATTCCCTCCTTGTCAAATTCATAATAGAAAGCAAGTAATGTTAGTTGCACAAACTTTTTCTTATCACAATTCTCACAACTAGCATGTGGCTAGATTTGTACTCAAGTTCAACTAACCTCATTTAGTAACCATTAAGCATGAATGTTAATACTCAAATTTAGTCCCTTGTTATATTTGCACAAGTATTACTCAAGAACGACTCACAGGGTCATTGAAAATGGATCAATATAATAATTAGTGCAGAAGCATTTCTTTATTAAAACCTTAATAGACATCTTTGACCCTGTAAATGACCTCCTACAGAGACCTAGTTGAACTAGATATGAATATACCTAAGGAAACCTCAGCCCCACCTAGTCAATGTAAACATATGTATCATGAGAAGAATAACCATTTAAATAATCAAGATTATGCAAACCACAATAGTGACAGTCAGAAAGATCAGACTTGTAATTGAATAAAGTTAATGAATTGAAATTGGCTTCAGGTAATAACAATTAATTGCAAATATATTATTTTTGCTTCACATTTAGAAGTATTGTGTATCAGTGTTAGACAAGGTTATTTCAAACTGGCAGAATACCCTGATCCAAAGCTTGAGATTATGCCAAAGTAACCCATCAAGGCGATGCATGTGATTAACAAATCCCTTCTTCAACCATCTTTTCCCTCAATTTAGTGGCTTCAGTAAAATCACCAGTTCTGCAGTACCCATTCATCATTATTTTATAAGTAACGACATTAGGAACCAACCCTTTTTGAGGAAGCTTCCAGAAAAGCCTCTGTGCTCTATCCATATTTCCTGACTTCCACAGCCCATTTATTAATGCGTTATACGTAGTAATATTTGGAACAAGACCTCTCTCCTGCATCTCATTTCTTAAGTTGAAAGCTTCATTCACATTGCCATCAACTGAGTAGGCATGAATTAAGGGACCGTATGTGAAATTATCTGGAAGAAAATCTCTCAGTAACCAAGCAGATAAAACATTTCTTGCTTCCTCAACCTTCCCAGACTTGCAAAGTCCTGCTATAGTTATGTTGTGCATGACATTATTGGGTTTGGGAAGATGATTGCTTATAAAACTTCTATCAAGAGAATCAGCAATTTCTCGGTTTCTATACTAATGACATCAGCTTTGAGAAATTTTGTAGAGCAATTATGAACAGTAAGAAGGTCAAAATCTACCATCTTGTCCAGGAGGAGAGTCGCTTCATTGATTCTACCAAGCTTATAAAGGCTACTGACAATTTTGCTGCAGACAACCAAATTGGGAGAGAATCCCCTATTAATCATCTCAAAATATACACTGAAGGCTTTATCCAATATACCTTCGTTGCACCAACCAGCAATAAGGGTTCCATAGGTGATAAGATTAGGAGATAATCCTCTGCTCTGCATCTCAGCAAGGAGATCAATGACTTTGGTGACCTCCTCGACTTGAAAAGTCCATTAAGAAGAGAATTATACATTTCAATGGAAGGAGAAAGTTCTTGTCTTTCCATCACATCCTTAATTTAAAAGCTTCTATAACATTACCAATCTTACAATACCCATCACTCAGAGTCCTATATGTCATTTCATCTGGTGAACATCCAAGCTCCTTCATCCTGTCAAAACTGCCTCTGCTTCCACCACTTTACCCATCTTACATAATCCACTGATCACTGTATTGAAACCAACTTTGCTCTTGGCAAATCCCCTTCCTAAGATGTCTTTCCATAGCATCATAGCCCTATCTGAGTCTCCCATTTCAAAGAAGCAATGAAGCAGAGTACAATAACTGACCTCATTTGGAGTTACACCCCTTTGGAGCATTGAATGCCAAAGGCACAAAGCATCATCATAAGAACCAGCACGACTTAACCCCATCAGAATAATATTGTAAGTGACAACTGGTGGATCAATGCCTTCTC
This sequence comes from Prosopis cineraria, assembly GCF_029017545.1. Classification (NCBI taxonomy): domain Eukaryota; kingdom Viridiplantae; phylum Streptophyta; class Magnoliopsida; order Fabales; family Fabaceae; genus Prosopis; species Prosopis cineraria. Next base: position 2,903 of record NW_026557587.1, on the reverse strand, counting down.
TCAACATCTCCTCATAAAGCATAAAAGCCTTGCTTATATGTCCTTCCCTGCAATATCCGTCTAGTAATGTGTTATAGCTATAAGAATCTCGCCTTAGATTCCAATCCAGTATTTGCCTAAAGATTTCCTCAGCTTTGAAAACTTGACCGTGCTTGCAGTACCCCTTGATCAAAGAGTTGCAAATAAATATATTCATTTTCAAGCCTTTTTCTAACATCTTATCTCGGATCTTAATGGCGTCATCCATTTTGCCCATTTCACAATACCCATCCACTAGTACGCCATACACACGTTCATCCACTACAAGTAAGTCATCCTCCTCTATGTCTTGAAGCACATTCTCTGCTTCATTCATCATGGATTTGTTACAGTAACCTTTTATCAACAAGGTAAGAGAAACCACATTTCTTTGAATGCCCCTTTAGACATCAAACTCAATACTTTTTCTGCCCCTCTATGTCTCCTGGTTTACATGCCCATGAATCAAACCGTTGTAAGTCACAACGTTTGGTTCAAATCCCATCTTCCTCTCCATCTCTTCCATAAAACTTAAAGCTCTCGCCACTCTGCCTTCCTCACAATAAGCATTCACCATAATTGTACACATATAACATCAGGCACAATATTCAACCTCGTAATCTGATCAAAAACGAGTAACGCCGTGCTACACTCACCATTCTTAACCAACTTACTCAACAAGCAATTGCAGGACCTCAAACTGGGGATACGACCCCACTTGCCCATATTATCGAGCACATGTAAGGCATAGTTTGTCATGCCCTTCTCCGCATACATCTTCAAAATCATATCAAAGACAGTTGGAGAAAACGAGAACTCACGATAAACCGCAACAATCTCATCCCAAACAAAATTATTCTTACAAGGACTCATCACCAGTTCGCTCAAGAACACCCTTGTCTCGTCGTACATTCGAGCTCTAGCCAGTATGTGAATAATCTTGCAGTAAGACTTCGACATCGGGTCTGTAACTCTGCTGCTTGCAAGCGATTTCAAAGAATTTCAAACACGCAATGGGGTTAAGTTTGAGCCTTCGGAGAACAGAGTCCATGAGCTGATCGGAAAAGTGGAAGGACAGTTGCTGGAGAGCGTGGAAACGGTGGAGAACGAGGAGGCGACAGATTCGGTCGACCAATTCGGTCGGAGGAAGCTTGCATTCGTCCCGAAGCTTCCATTGGACAGAACGAGAGAGGTGAAAAGATTTGTGAAGGAGGAAACGAGGAAGAAGGCGACCAACATTGTCGCGCAGGTTCGGAAACATGGAACAGCTTTAAGAAAATGAATAGCATGCTTTGTAACTGCGAAGTTTCATGTTTCTACCGAAAATATTTTTTTCGAGCAGGATAGTTTCATCCTCAAATAGAATTTCAAGTGATGGGAGACCAAAGTCATGAAACAAAATTAGGTTGTTGAAAACTAACATTGGCCAATAGAATCTTCTGTTTTTTCTAATCATGATTTTAGTTTAAATGTAGTGTAGGAAAAAAAAGTCTACTTTTAAAATTTTTAACTGTAATTTTGAATATTATGAAGTAAATAACAAAATGGGGCTTCGATTTCTAGCATATTTTTAATTTTGATAATGATATTATAAATTATAAAATATATTCTTTTGCTAAATAATTATTAAATATATAAAATAATTTGAATGAACAATTATTTAAAATATAATACTAAATTTTTAAAAGAGCTCGCCTTATAATTTATGTAATTAGTAATCAATATACAATATAGGAAAATTTAGGAAAAATATATTTAATCATCGTATATTTAGTGAAACATAATAGTATATTGTATCACAATTTAAATATATTTTATGCCAAAAGAGAATATATTATTAAAACTATAAAATTTCATTTATAACCAATGAAAATTAGCTTAATTTAGAATTTTTTGTCATATCTCAAAAGTGTAGGTTCAAAATTTTGCGTAGGCCCTAAGACTACCAGGAAACCTCAGCATCAAACTCTTTTTCAATAAACTGCTTCTTGTGGACATTGGGTTAAAGTGTGCAGAAATTTTGGGCTTGGGCCTCGCCCAACATCTTTTAAACATTGGGCTAAAGTGTACAGAAGTTTTGGCCTTGGGCCTCACCCAACATCTAGTAGACATTGGGCTAATGTGTACAGAAATTTTGTGTAATTAAAAAAAAATAAGGGAAAATAACAATTGGAGGTCTTGTATGATTAAGAACATTAATGACAATTACAAACTTTAAATTATTAAAATTAAAGTAATAAATATTATTCTTGTTTGCAATAAATTATTTTTTATTGATTGATTTGAGATTCATAATATAATTTTATAAATTCCCAACTAACATTGCAAAAATTCATAAGCATCTTTTGTTGATTTCTTAAGAGATAGCAAAAAAGTCACAAGTGATTAACTTGTGATTTATAACTAATTCTCAAGAATTTTTAACGATATTTTAAATAATTTCAAGCAAGGTTGTTAAACTTGCGAGTTTAAGTAAACTCATGATAGGAATATAAACTCATATTGCAAACTCAATCGTAAACTCGTAAGAATTTACTTCTATTAAATAAATATATGTTAAAATATGACTATGATTTAATTTAAATATACTAAAAATATAAATCATTGAAATTACACCCATCTACATTGATAAATTATCACATGCAAGACATAAAAATTGTAAAATAGGAAAACTGATTTTTGGTATTTTTTTCTTTTTTATCAATATTAGTTTTTGCATTTTAAGTTTTTTTTTCTTTGAATCAGGTCTTATAAATTCTATGAACTAATTTTTTATAGTATATATTTAACTTGTTCATTAAAAAAAAAAGAGCTTAACAAGTTTTATCCAAGCTTACATCCATTCAAGTTTTATGAATTAGTGAACACAATTTTATAAGTTAAAA
>NW_026557586.1:0-13921 GCF_029017545.1 Prosopis cineraria | reverse complement strand
TCTCATTCTATTAATATCAAAAAACCTCAGCATTTTCCCCTCACTTATTGTTGTGTTTGTCATTGGTTGCTGTTTTGTTGTGATACTGGTTTGGGTCCCATTATATTCCTACACTCCCCTCAAGTTGGATCATAGATGTGATCATGTCCAACTTGCTTATGCCATTCTCAAATGCAAGGCCAATAACCCTTTAATCAAAACATCAACTGCTTGCAACTTTGTAGGCAAATATGCCAAACATAGAATTCCTTCTTCCACTTTTTCTTTGATTAAAGTGTCGATCTGTCTCTACATGTTTAGATATGTCATGTTGCACTGGAGTGAAGGCTATGCTTATGGCAGCCTTATTATCACAGTAAAGTTTCAATCGTGAGCTTGCTTCAACTTAGATTTCATTCAAGCCTCGTTTCAGCCACAATTCCTCTGTTGTTCCTTAAGCGAAAGCTCTCAACTCAGATTCAACACTGCTTTTGAGACAACTCTTTGCTTTTGGCTGCTCCATGTAACTAAATTTCCCCATGCAAATGAATAGCAGCTAGAAGTTGGCCTTTGATCTTTATAGGTTCTACCCCAACTCGCATTGTGTGTAAACTTCAATAGATCTTTACTCATATTTTCTAAAGAACAACCCCTTACTAGGAGTACCTTTCAAATATCTCAAAATCCGATGATAAACTGCCTCCATATGACTCTTCATTAGATTGCTCATATATTGACTAGTTACACTGATAGCAAATGCTATATCCGATCTAGTATGAGAAGGATATATCAGTTTTCCAACAAGTTTTTGACATCTTTCCTTGTCAGCTGCTTCTTCCTTTTCTTTGGTTTCCTCCTCTTCTTCATTGCCTTCCTCATCGAGATCTTTTCCTTTTTTCTTCTTTTTCTTAGGCTTCTTTTTCAACTTCTTGATCTCAATAGGGATTTCAACAGGTCTATAACCCAATATACCTGTCTCCTTCAAAAGATCCAATATATACATTTGCTAAGAAACATAGATTCCTCTTCATGACCAAGCAACTCCCATCCCAAGGAAATATTTTAGTTTCCCGACATCTCTGACTTCAAACTCCTTACCCAAGGCAGTCTTCACTCTTTCTATCCCTCAAAATGATCTCCAGTAAGTATTATGCCATTGATGTAGACAATAAGAATACATTTCTTGCCTCCTCAACTTTAACAAACTTTGTATGATTCGAAAGAACTTGCTTGTAACCTTTAAACTTTAAAACTTTTTGAGAATCTACCAAACCAAGCTCTTGGTGACTGTTTCAAACCATATACAGACTTTTTCAATTTACAGACTTCAGTTTCTCTAACTTTATTAAACCTAGGAGGTAAGGTCATACAAACTTCTTCCTTCAACTCTCCATTTAAAGACATTTTTTTTGTCAAGTTGCTGAAAAGGCCACTTAAGATTAGCTGCGACAGATAACAAGACTCTAATAATGTTTAATTTTGCCAACGGAGCAAATGTTTCTTCATAATCCAAGCCATATTTGGGTAAATCTCCTTGCAACCACACGTACTCTTAGCTTGTCAAAAGTTCCATCAATCTTGTATTTTGGGCCAAACACCTACTTACAGCTCACTGTTCTCTTTCCTTTAGGTAACTGAACAAGTTCTCATATCCCATTCTTTTCTAGGGCCCTCATTTCTTCCATACCGGCACTCTGCCATTCAAGGATGCTTAGATCTTCTTGTATAGTCTCAGGTACCTTCACTTTATCAAGATTAGTAACAAAGGCCTAATATTAAGGCAAAAGTGCATTGTATGAAACAAACTTCTCTATTGGATGGAACGTACATGAGCGAGTTAGCTTCCTCAAAGCAATAGGAAGATCAAGATCAGTAGATTCACTTACTTGTTCTGTATCATCCATTTTTAGGGTTTCAGAAGTTTCCCCAAATTCTAAGCCTCCATCAATATCTACTTTAGGAGCTACCTCTAGTTCTGACTCTCTTGGTGCTTCAGGTACAAGTTGCTCATTGTCTTTTGATTTCTTTTTTCGAGTGTAAACAAACAATTCTTCATTTTGTGGTTTTTCTACATCTCCTCACCTGTGCTCCTTAGATTGTGGCATAAGAGGAGGAGATGGTGGTGTAGATAGAATAGATGAAGGTAAAGACTTGAGATGATGGTAGTAATAGCTCAGTTGGTGTAAATTATGGTTCAAGGAGCACTAGTTCTCGATTAGGTTCTTGATCCCAAGTCTGAGATTTACCCATGCTCTCCCCCTGAATCAAAGGATTGGAATAGAAAGGAGTATCCCCATGAAAGGTGACATCAAGAGTGACAAATGTATGTTTTGAGATAGGGTCAACATATTTGTATCCTTTTTAAGTGGCAAAATAACCAAGGGAAATGCATTTAATATCACGCGGTTCAAGTTTCGTGCTTTGGTGGTTATAGACAAAGGTTGTGTAATCAAACACACGAAGTGGAAGATAAGTTTCAATATGTAATGTTGAAAAAACAATTTTCAATTTATGGAGAGGAGTTTCAAAGAATAAAATTCGACTAGGCATACAGTTGATTAGGTAGGTTGCGGTTAAAATAACATCCCCCAATAAAATTTAGGTGCATTGCAAGTAAACAAAAGTGCTCTAGCAACGTCAAGTATATGGCTATTTTTTCTTTCAGCAACCCCATTTTGTTGAGGTGTATGGGCACAAGAACTAGCATGGGCAATACCATGCATTTGGAGGAAAGTACTCAAATATTGATTAAAGTACTCAATGCCATTATTGATATGGAACACTTGAATAGTGGCGTTGAACTGGGTTCTCATCATGTTGAAGAAATTAATGAATGTGCCTTAGACTTGTTTCTTAAAAGATAGACCCAACAAACACGAGTATGATCATCAATGAAGGAAATAAACCACGTTTTAGTACGGTTGGGAGTACGAGAAGATGCCCACAAGTCAATATGAATGGTTGTGAAAGGTTTATTGGGTGTACATGTGGCTCTCGGAAAGGATGTTCTGTGGTGTTTGGCAAGTACACACTTTTCACAATAAATGTCATTGACATTCAAGTTTGGACAAAAGGTTGGAAACAATTGTTTAAGGTAATAAAAATTAAGCTGACCCATCCTTTTATGCCACAACATAAAAGTATTAACTTTAGAGGTAGATACAGAGTCACCAACAATCGATGAGTTACCCACTCGAGTAGAGAATTCGAAATAGTAGAGCCCCCCATACTCCTTAACATTTCCGATTGTCACTCTAAATGATAGGTCCTAAAACACACAATGGGATGGGAGAAATTTAGCATAACAATTTGACTGCTTGGTCAATTGACTGATTGAAAGCAATTACACTCAAGTTTAGGCAAGTGAAGTACAAATTCCAACATTACAAAATCTGAAATTCGACTACCCCCTTTTCCTGCTATAATGCTAAGGAACCATCTACAATCTTCACTTCAACATTTCCAACACACGGAATGTAAGTGCTAAACCACTGATAACAACTAGTCATATGATCAGATACCTTGAGTCAACAATCCACATAATGGAATCTCGGGATGTCTTTAATGCATGAAGAAAACTTCCCCTTTTTGCAACTAAGACTTGAACTTTAGTTCTGGTTATGCATGGAGACAATGTTAGGAGGACCCACATTAGTACCCCTACAATCCTAAAAATATTCTCATAATAGAGAACAGTCAGAAACCACAACCCTACACACAAAGACGACATGCACACAGAGCTGCAAAACAAAACAAGTAGCTTGTGACAAAGAAGTATTGGAAAAAGAATCCCTAAACTTGGGGAATGCCGGAATCATGCCGGAAATGCCACACCATAGAGGGAGGAAGGGGTCGCTATCAACATGGACCCTTCACGCACCACCCTGCACTCTCTGATGCTGGACAGAGCTTTAGCTCATGTGAGTCACATGCACTGCCAATGACAACGGCATTTTAGGTTTAAGCCGATCGAAGATTGCCAGAGGTCCTACCGTAGACAATGAGATCCAAATCATCCTCCTTGCTAAGACTCACGTTCATCCTTACACTACTACTCTGGATCCCATGTGCTTAAACCCTAATTCCCTCCTCTCTTTTTTCACACACTCCCCCACCCTCTCCCTATGCTCTAATACCATGTGGAATTTGGGAGAAAATGATATTTCTATTGAATCAAAACGGAGATACATACTGACTATATATACAACAAGGAGAATAAATACTAATAATTGTTAATAATGCCTAATAACCACTAATAAAGACTATAGATAATATTTACAATAAATATTAAATATTGCCACAATAACATAAAGAAAACTTATTTTTTCCAAGAATAATGCTTCCCATATTTTCTATCAATTCCACCTTTCTTCAATGGGCTCTCCTCTGGAGAGGTAGATAGTTTATAAGGATCTAGCAGGGCAAGATCAAGTTGTCTAAGCTTAGTTTTTGAGATCAAGATGACATCTTCATTTGAACAACCCTTCTAGCGAACCAAGCAACAAAGGAAGGGCCCATTAAAGGTAAGTCAATTTGGTCTTCCCTATCTTTTGGATTCATCCTGTAGTGTGGTACGTTAAAGAGTTGTGAACTCGAAGTAAAATCAATCACATGTAGGATATCCCTCATTAGTGGAAGCTTAGATAGAAGCTCATCTAAGGAAATCTCATGAAATTTTCTTAAGAGCTATTGCACTTCCCTAGGCATTTCCATAGCTATAACTGAAGCAATTCGTTGCAAGATCTTAGACACTAGAGCAAGCACAAGTACACAGTCTCTACCTTCTCGCACAAATTGTTTATCTATTAAAAGGTGAAACCTTTGGCTTTTAGGCTTTGTACCTTTCAATTTACTTGATTGTCTACTATTAGTGTCAAGCTTAGCAGGACGTAGAAGGATTGTCTTGCGGTTATACTTAAATGTATATGTATTATCCCGACCATGACTGATGACACTCTGATCATAAAGCCACAGTCAACCTAGCAAAATGTGAGCAAACATCCATCAAGAGAACATCACAAAAAACCTCTTTTCTATAGTCAATTAGTTGCTGAGGAATGTGAAATTGTTGAGTGACTAGTAAATAAGTTTTGTTGACCCACACAACTCAAAAAGGTTCGGGGTGAGGTTATGTCTTGAGACCAAGTCAGGCTCCCCCTCCACAAGAAATCACATTTCTTAAGCTCCCACTATTAATCACCAACTTGCAAAATTTACCCCCACACTTCACAAAGGTATAGAAAATACTAGTTCGCTTCCATGAATCTCTAGGCAGAGGGACTGACAAAATGCATTGCATAACTCCAACTCGACATGTCTCACACCTATGTTCATCAATTACGATGTCCTCATCAACATCTGAACAACTAGTTCCACAACTATGTCGGCATTAGCATCATTCTCCTCATCCTCAATAATTAGAGCTCGTTAGCACTTTGAAGTAATGTGACCCTTGAAGTGACAACGAAAATACTCAACAAGAGAATTACTAGGGCAGGAAGCCTTGACAGGGTTAGTAGTATTACTCTTAAACCTAGTTGTTTGACCAAGCCCAACAAACGAATTAGGCCAAGATTTAGGTGCTCCAAACATTCGCTCCATCAGGTTTGAACTTTGTGTCTATCAAAATTGAGTGCTCTGCAAGTCGATACACCTAACAAAAGAGTATTGCAACAGAGATTCTGCTTCCAAGGTCTTATGTCAAGCGTCTCTTGCAACAGAGACTCTACTTCCAAGGTCTTATGTTAAGCTTTCTCAAGAGACTTAAGGAAGTTCCGCTTGAACTCCTTTTGTATATACAGTTTAAGTCCATTAACAAACCTAGTGATTATGCACCATTCCTCTTCACACATGTCACTTCTAATCATAAGGTCATCAAAACAAAATAAATACTTAGAAGAAGTGGAAACTTGCTTCAGGTTAAGGTACTTGTCATAAAATTGACTCTTGTAATGAATCTACAAATATTTCTCTTTCAGCTTTGTCTTCATTTCATCTCATACCTCAATCGAAGGATATCCCTATCGCTCATTGTTCTTTTGAACATTTTGCAGTACTTTCTCATAGAATTCACAAGCTTCATCTTTGCAAATCGAACTCATTGGGTATCACCCATGTCATACCTATCAAAGTAGTCTTTTATGCCAGCTAAACAATCTAAGAAAACACCAGTGTTCAATCTTCCATCAAATTCAAGGGCCTCAACCTTACCTTTTTGGTGATGTCATTAGCATGCGCCCTTCTAAAGTTTTCTCTACCATTCTCATGAACTAGCTAAGGTGGTCCATGATGATGTTCGTCATGGTCTTGACCATCCCAAGTATCATCTAAATCTTCAAATTGATGATTGATAAGCTCATGAGGAAAGGATCTACCATGTGTTCCACCATAGTTCCAAAAGAATGACCAATCATAAAAGGAGTACCCTAGGTTGATTAAGGGCAGGGGACCTCTCATTCCTAAAACTTGGCTCTCCTCTAAATATTGGTCTCTCTAACCACCCTTCAATTACATTTCCTGTATGATGTATGTATTGCAGCTAAATTCCACATATGCCCTTCGAGGCCTCTCACATTCCTCAAGGTGATTTTGGATGATTTGGAAGTTATTGGCCACGATGGATTAAGGGTGGCAATTTCTTATTCTAGTAAGGCTTGCTTGTCATATAAATCACAAGCAGTCATACAATGACAAGAGCGGTGTTTTAAAGTGCAAGGTTTAAGGTGGTTCTAGAAACCTTAAGGAAATGGATCCCAAGTTGCCCTCACTTAAAAAGGTGAATTCCCTTTTTAACAAAATTAATCCTCTGGAAATTCAAAGTTCCTCAGGGATTGTATGATAAAAAAGGTAACCACCTGAGTGAAATGTGCACAGTAACCTTCAAAAGTCTATAAGATCATACGAAAACCATTAAAAACTTCCACTAATCTAGGCTAATTTCTTGACCCAAGTATAGGGCCAAATTATGTGTGAGGTAAGTGCATCCTAGGATGGAAATAATGCTATCAAGAGCTATAAATTAACAATAATAATGATCAACTAAATATTTTTTCCTAGAATATTAATCTAAACACAACTTAAAATAAAAATTTAAATTGCATACTCAAAAAGGACCAAACAAAAGATTTCAAACCAAGCATAAAAGGTAGAGCAACCTCCTACTAACAACCATATAAATTAGCTAAATGAGAGGGTCAATGACTTTACTAACAAGGCTTTAAAAGCCTAAAAGTTGTACTTTTATCCCAAATAGTGCATTAAATGATAATTTTGGACCCTCAAGTTGCTCAAACTATAGAAAACTCCTTGAAAGCAACATAAAATGCAAAAAAATCATATTCTAGACATTGTTCACATTGGCACGTGAAGTCATGCGCAAGAGATTTCACCGATGTGTGGGGCACATGATGACCACACACAGGATGCTCCACTAACGTGTGGAGGCACATGCGGCTAAAGAATGAGGCGAGACTTCAGGTTCTGACTGGATTCCTCTTCTTGAACATGGTGGTGGTGGTTTTTCAGCAATTTGATGTCATGAAGTGGGGTTTCTGGGCAGGCAACGTGAAAACAAAGGATTTTAGAGGTTTTCAAGCAAGTTTTCTATGATTTTCAAGTGACAGAAACAACCACGGAAGGTAGAAACACTACCTTTGATACCAAGCTAATGTAATACATTCATACACAGCGCTAGACAAAAAGAAGGAGTAGAGAACCAGAAACAGAAAGGGAGAAATGAAGGCGATGAAGAATAAAGTAGTGGGGGAGTAAGGGAGGGAGATAAACGCACAGAGAGAGAGGAAGGGATTCACAAACTCAATCACAATATTTCATTCATCAAGTGTGCTCTAATACAAATGCAAGCTAGTCTATTTAAACTAACTTTCCTACCTACCTATTAAGGAAATTTTAATCACTTGTCCAAAGAAAGCTAATGTTGAGATTTCTCTTCTAACAAAATAACACAAAGGGAAACCTTAATATCATGTCCATATAAAGCTAGGTTTCAAATGTTCCTTCTTACAAAATATTAAAATAACATAAAGAAAACTCTTTTTTCCCTACAATAATGCTTCCCTTATTTTCTATCAATAAGAGTAATGCTAGGAGAAAATTATTTTCAGATCAAATAGCATCGCATGCTCACTAATTAGTTCAAGTAGATTAATGCAAGTCAATTGGAGCAAAGAAAGAATGCAACAAAAGATTACCAGGAATTCCTATCAATGATCCTTCAGGACCAACAGCTCCAGGACCAGCAGCTCTAGGATTTAAAACATGATTTATCTCGCTCTTTGTATCCTGGTTGATTCATAATGGCAAGTCAAGGAAACCCTGTAAGAAAAGAAGAAGTTCTAAGGTCACTCTAATAACAATATCATACCGGAGCAGACCCTGGTAATTGCGGACTACGAGCTTGAACTTGTTGAGACATCCCACCACCGACACTGTGCAACACTTGCCTGAAATTAAAAAATATATATATGTGCTAACAAATTCAACATCCACTGCTATAGAAAATATCAAACCAGAAATCTAAGACAATAACTTAAATAGCAAATTACTATTCATTATTCAAGTCAAAGAAACAGTGAGAGTTAAGAGGAAAACTGATATTCTCAATACCAAAGGAACTCTTATGAACTCAAAACATACCCAAACACTCCTAAGTATCTCTAATTTATATCACATAAGACAAGTTTTATGGCAAAAAAGGAGGAGGAGGAAAAGAAAAAAGAAGAATACTGAATATGATTCAATTGTTAAAGCTAACTTTACTGCTTTTCCTCCTTCAACATTCATAGCATCATTGGTTCAAGCTAACCAAGTCTCTACTTCTCTCCTTCATATTACATTATACTGACAGAAGTTTTATTATTACAGTTAGGTAGTTAGCCTCTTAACCGCCTTCAATAGCTCTTAATAGTTTTTAACTAACAATTTCCTATCAATCATTTCCTAAGTCATTGCTCAGGAGAGTAGGTGGGGATGGGTTTCTGTATGTGGATAAGATGGGATTATTACAAGATATTGGATTCAATAAAGTGGTAGAAGCTGTTGTAGAATGGCTGGGATTTCAAGAATACTAAAGTTCTGGCCTTGACAAGCATGGACAAAAGCTTCTTGTAATTTTGCAAGATACATAGTATAGGAAGGCGTACTAGGCTCAAACATTCTTACCAAAGCCTCAATTTTCTGATTTTAACTCGCCAAAGTAGCAGCAAATAGCATGCTCTTCAGCCAATTCTATCCACCAATAGTCCTTTTAATTGTTCTCAGAAGTTGCTCATGCATCCTTTCCGTTTCAAAGGAAAACTAGTGCTTGGTGCTAAAATAATTCTTACTAGATCAAAAATCACTTACACATTCCTTTAACTATCCCACAGGAGAGGTCAGATTCTTACTGTTGGGTAGGAAGCCTCCAAACAACCTTCAACAGTTCTACAAAAGCTTCAACTTAACATCTCACCAATAATAATAATAATAATAATAATAATAATAATAATAAAAATCTAACCAACAACTTTTCTCTCTTTTGCCATTATTTCTCCTAATCAAGCACAACAAATAGCTAACCCATTTTACAAGAAATATTGTATATCTATTCCGCTGACAAGGAAAAGGGGGAAAGAACTCTGAGCAACGAGATGGGAGCCAAAAAATTTATTTATTAATTTTCCCTACAAAAATACTAATGAAGTAATGTCGTTTCAGATCAAACGTAAATTAGCTCTACGTTCATACACACAATAATCAAGCATATATGCGCTCTTTGTCCAAGGCACTAAAAAGGCATATTACTTTAAAGACTCCGGTGATGTAACACACACTCACAAAGACTTGCACAGTGCTGGAAAGAAAGAGGGAGTGGAGAAAACCAGAAACAGAAAGGGAGAAATGAAGAGGTGAATAACAGAATAGGGAGAACAAGAGAGGAAGAGGCAGAAACGCAGAGGGAAAGAGAGAAGCTATCTGAATATTCAATCATAATATTTCATTCATCAAGGGTCCCATTACAAATGCAGACTAATCTATTTAAACTAACTTTCCTACCTATTAAGGATATCTTAATCACTTGTCCAAAGAAGGCCAATGTTCAGTTTTCCCTTCTAACAAAATAACACAAAAGGAAACCTTAATACCATGTCCATATAAAGCTAGGTTTCAGATTTCCTTTTACAAAATATTAAAATAACACAAAGGACACAACATATTAAAATAACACAAGAAAACATTTCTTCCTAAAACAAAAATAATAATCTACCAGCCTAGGTTTCTCCAAAATATATTAATTCTTATATTTCATCACTCAGAGTAATTTAAGAGAAAAATTACCCTGAAGGCTGGCCAGAAGCTGCAGCTGACTTCAATAAGGAAGCATGACTTGGGTCCAAAAGTTGGCCCATGTTCTCACCAAATCTTTGCTGTATGACAAACCAAACTATAGCTATGAATCAAAATCATAATAGCAGAATCGATTATGTAAAGAACTGAATGCGCCTTACCTTCATTGCTGCCTCATCCAAAGAATCCCTTTGAAGAGGCGATTTTAACCTTTCCTCATACATTTTTGTGGCCAGTGCATTTGCAGTACCAGGATTTTGCCGCATCAGGGGTTCTCAACTATCCCATTTGTGCTGCCATTCAAGACATGAGATCCATCCCTTCTCTGCTGTTGTGGTGGTGGCTGCTGTTGCTGGGCTGCCTGCGGCAGTGGCGGCTGTTGTTGTGCATGCCTCTGCATCAGCAGCTGTTGGATCTGCATGTGCTGCTGCTGCTGTGACTGCTGGGGTTGTGGCTGCTGGTGCTGCTGCTCCCTTCCCTTAAGTAACTGTGTCTGCAAATGCAATTTACATGCCATTAGCTTCAAGCACTGCCTCAAGTTTTTTCCTCGAGCAATCATTGGAGAACTTTAGATCCCAGAATGCCATCAACTTCATAAGACTAGCAAAAATGTTGAGTACAGTTCCACTTGAACCAATTCACAAGTACAACAACACAGCTAACACTCGACTCTCTCCAAGCAACTCAAACAGATATATCAAATCTGATGAAGAGCAAAAGTAACCCCCATCACCTACGAACCACAAACACTTCAACAAGACACGATTCTTCTAATTGCATCTGGATAGTGCAAATTCTGCGGTGGCATGTGGGGTTCATGTTCCATTACATGCCTTTTAGCTCATCAGTAATTAAAAAAAAAATATATTAAAGACCACGAAAGGAAAGTAATAATAGGTTGAGATGCCTCGAAGGCATCAAGTCTCGTTAATAACAATTGTTTTAGGGATGGGTTTCAAATTGTATTCCTGCGACAACAGAGCAACAAAATAACAGTTTGTCACATTCATATTTCATGGGCGATTGAACAGCTATGAAGACCTGAGGCTTAATAGCAGTATTAAATCATCCAGCCAAAACCAGTCACCTTGTCAGTAACCAGGAAGCGAGAGAAAAGCACATCTGAGATTTCAATGAATTATTTGATAAAAAGAATGAACCAAAAAGATCCAAATGTTCATATCAGCTAAACTATACATAGGAAGAAACAGCAATCAAAATCAGCCATCAGTGTAGGGAAAAATGAAGAGCTGTAATTCATGTGAAAAATTAAGTTCCCTATGGAATACATGGAAATGTATCCTTGCATTTAACTCCAAAATATGAAATGAACCAATCAAAATTCCATATCTTCTCCGTCAATATACAAGCACCGGCATGCTAAAGAAATATAACCTCAAGAAAGATATTAATGAGAACATCATAAAATATTTCCAAAAAAACCTCGATATAAGATGCAGCAACCTCTGAGTGCTTCTCATTAGTCCGAGCGATAAATATATCCCAAAAAACAGACCACCACTCGAAGAGAAAACCCTGGAGCATCAATAGCTGCAAACCCATTTTCAATATTAAGGGAAAAGAAATTGATGCAATGCTACTACACATAAACTAAAAAATAAAAAAGAAAAGACCACATCCAAGCCGGGCCTTTTTCTGGCTAGAGTTCTATTTCCATGTAACTCACCGACAGGATCGGATGATACTTTTCCTTCAGCTTGAAAAGCTTTAGCAGTAGCCTTCAAATCCCTCTTTACTAAGTAATCGTGTATGTAAACGTCTAACCTGAAATTTCAAAGCACGGTAACAAGTCGTATCTTTAATTGGAGAGAGAAAGATTGAATCTTTCCAGCGTCAGAAATGTAAGTACGCCATAAATTGACCCCGATGAGCCCGGTGATAATTCATTTGAACGTAAACCCCTTAAACTGTTGAAGTGTGACCCTAAGATAAAGCAAAATACATTCTCGCAGCCATTAATAAGATACAACACACATACAAACAAGGGGTATACAGAACAGAGCTTGAATAAGATGCCCAAAAACATTGGAGCCCAAAAATCAGAGAAGAAGAATCGATACAGAAAGAGAACAAAGAGGAGACGCTCATTTGAGGGTGAACAAACATGTTGATGTGCCATACAGTCCCAACTAAAATGGATGAACATTGAAAAAAAGGGAAATCTTACATCTTATCAGCTTCCCAGTTAGTCTGAGACTCTTGTTGAGACCAAACCACGACCTGATCCTGCTGAGGACAAACTTCAGAAATACCCAGGCCAGAAACAGCTTGCTCTGCTATCAGCAATATGGGACTCGGTACTGAAGAGCTTTAATCTTTGATGCCACGGCAAAGAGAAACATGCGAAAACAAAGACACTTTAGATACAAAGGGAGGCAGAACACACAAAGAATGGGAGAAGAGATTGGAGGGGGGGGGGAATCCAACGGGATGAACAGAAGCGACTCGGCAGGTTTTAGCAAAAACGGAGAATAAAGAGTTCTGGTTGTTTCATACTATATCATCGTTAATCATTAATCTTCATCAATATTATAAAACGAGGAAAATGACGGGGAAAGATAGGTGGGAATACCTTTACAAACCAGAAAATGAATTGCTTGCTTTGTCAAGCTTATTCTTGTTTATTTAACTTTAGCTTGGTGCAATTTGCAAAGCAGCTGAGACCTTTTTTTGACGGCTTTTAGGGGTGGTATTGCTGTTGCAGATACCATAATGACATAAATTGAGTTTTTTAATAGAATAATGAAATGAATCAATTAATTGGTAATTACGAACTCATACCTCCGTTTTTGTCTAATTTACGAACAACGGCTTCCTCCTCTCCTGAACGCCTAAAATAACCTCATTGGACTTGACTACCTGAGGTCCAAAGAGTGAAAAGACCAAAATTGAAAATCCCTCAGACCCTGGCCGATGACCTGCCATTCCACCGTCTGCAGGCACTCAGCTTGTCAGACACATGTAAAACTTGTACGGGGGGATTCAGTAATTTCACTCCCCATCGGAGTTAATTTAGTCTATTTAGTTAAAAAAAATTACGGATAAACCCCACGCAACTATGCCTGGGATAGATAATCACATATCCTTCGAGGCAAATAAAATCTGACATGAGGGATTAGATCACTAATTTCGTATTTAGATACATGTAAACATCGATTCCTGCAACAAAACATGCCGCTTATTAAGAAATATAGATAAAAATGTTTTCATAGGAGAACATGAGAGTAGCATGTTTATTTCTGGCTTCTGAGATTTATCTTAAAAAACTGCCAAATTTATGGAGTGAAACGGAAGCTTAATTAATGCCAGACTAATCCATATCAGTAAGGCATCACGTGGAGCCTGGACGATATGTGCTTGGATTCATCGTTGCCTCATCGAAGGTCCCAAGGCAACGACGACTGCTGGGGAATGTCTGGACTCAGAGACACTGAAGACCGCTCTCGTACACCTTGTCTTTTGCCGAGTTTGAATGGATGGCGTAATCGCATCACAACCGATCAGCCCACTGTGATCTGTTAATTCTGATATTAATATTTATTTATAATAAATAAACATTACTTCAAATCACTTTGGT